>NW_006399818.1:13672056-13680054 GCF_000299155.1 Elephantulus edwardii
CTTATCTGGAGCCAGTCTCACTAATCCTGACACACCAACCCCTGTTGCCCCAGTTACTCTATCAATTCATCTCCTCTAGGATCTTCCATTCCTGCGCTGTCCCTCAACCCTATCAAGCATGGTGTCTTTCTCCAAGGACCAGTCCCTCCTGGCTATGTGCCCAAAATATATGCGATCAAGATTCAAAATCCTAGCCTCCAAAGAGAGACTTGGTTTCACCCTGAGACAGACCTATTTGTTTTCTTGGGAGTCCATGCATCACAATTTGAAGACATTGGTTCTTCTGTCATCCTTAGTCTTTGTTCACCTCTCTGATGGACAGACAAATAATTGCAAAGACCATGGCCTGGATTGGGCCCATCTTAGTCTCCAGACTGACATTGTTTCTTTTCAGTACTCTGGAGAGGTTCCTGACAGCAGATTTTCCCAATGTGATTTATCTTTTGATTTCCTTAATGCTGGTGTTATAAGAGTAAGTGAGTGAATGAATGTGTGTGTGTGTGTGTGTGTGTGTGTGTGTAGAACTGTGCTTCACGGAGCTTTCAACAGCTGATTTTGTAGACTGTCTGAACCTCTTCCTAGGTGTCTCTGGGTAGACTTCAACCTCCTACAACTCATTTAACATGTAATTTATTGTTGGGTGCCATTGAATTGAGTAAGACCCATAGTGTTTTATGAACAACAGACCTGAAATCTTTTCTATCCTGAGCCATCTTCATCATCTCTGACATACCTGAGACCATTGTAGCCAACACTGTGTCTATCTATTTGATTAAGGGTCCTCCTTTCTTTAGCCTACCCCTCTACTTTTCCAACCATGATTTCTTTCTTTAAGGAACAGCCTATTCTAGCAACATCCCCAAAGTCTGATGTGAGCCAAAGCTTTGTTATTTTTGCCTACAAGGAGCATTCTGGCTGCACTTTCCCCAAAACATACCTGTTTATTCTTTTGGAAAACCCTAGGATGTGTAATTCTCTTCTTCAAACCTGCAGCTCAAAGGCATCAAGTCTTCATCTCTCATCCTTATTTACAGACCAGCTCTCAGCTGCTTAGCAAGAGTTTGAAAAACCATGACCTGAATTTGGCACGCCTTAGTCCTCAAACTGACATCACTGCTTATCAGTTCATTTGGAGAGGTATCTGACTGCAGACTTTCCCAGTGCACTATGTCCCCCAATCTCATGAGCGCTGGTACCAAGGGTATTTATTGTGGATCCAAGTAAGAGGAAATTGTTAACAGTTTGTCTTTTCTCCATCTTTCATGATGTTGCCTATTGTTCCAGCAAAACAAATATTGTTTTCTAGATAGCAAGATGCAATCCATATTGAAGGCTGTATTTTTTGATCTTCTGCAGCAAATGTTTCAATTTTTCCTCATTTTCAGCCAGCAAGGTTGTATCATCTGTATAACACAGATTATTGATCAATTTTCTCCCAATCCTTATGCTGTGTTCTTCTTCACAAAGTCTAGCTTCTCAAATAACTTGCTCAGCATACAGTTTGAATAGGTATGGAGAAAGGATACAGCGTACTTAAATTAAATCATGTACTGTTCTCTCGCTTTGTTCACACATTAGAGTCTTGGTCTATGTATAGGTTTCACATGAGCAAAATTAAGTGTTCTAGGGTTTCCATTCTTCTCAATGTTAACCATGGCTTGTTATGATCCCTGGATTGCAATGCCTTTGCATAGTTAATAAAATACAATTTTTTCTGGTATTCTTTGCTTTCAGTCACGACTCATCTGACATCAGTAATGATATCCCTCATACCAGGTACTCTTCTAAACTCAGCTTATACTTCAGGCAGTTTTCTATATACTATTCTACACATTTTGATCTCCAGCAAGCTTTTTCTTGCATGTAATATGAAAGATATTTCTCCCACATTTTGTTAAATCACCTTTTTTTTTACAATGAAATCCCTTCCAGTTAGTCAGTCAGGTAGCTGTCCTCCAAATTTCCTGTCATAGGCTGGTGAACGCATTCCAAGCCGTATCTACCAGTTGAAACACGACAGTTGGTATCCCAGCAATTCCTGGGGCCCTAATTTTTGCCAAAGCTTTCAGCGGTGCTTATATGGTACTTCCTGAAATATTTAAAAGCCAAGTAGTTCTTTTTGATTCAGTAACTCTGTGTATTCCTTTTATATACTCAATGTTTTCTGACCATTCAAAATTTTGCCCACAGCATCTCTTAGTATTGCAACTTGAAGGTTGTATTTGTTTTTCTGTTCTTTCAGCTTGAGAAATGTCAAGTGAGTTCTTCCCTTTTTATTATCCAACTCCAGTTCTCCGCACATTCCTTTATAATACTTTGCTTTGTCTTTTTTGCCCTGCCCTTTGAAATCTGCTCGTCTCTTCTGCTTTAGTGTAGCTTCCCTTTGTTTTGGTTTCTTGACAGTCTAGTGCCATTTGCAGAGTCTTCTCTGACATTCCTTTTGTGTTATTTTCTATATTTTTTTTTAAAAATTTGCCTCTGTCTTTGTAATGACCTTTTGCTCTCTTCATGGATAACATCCTTGACATTCTCCCACAATTCATCTTTCATCTGCTTTGACTTTAGCTGTTGGTGCATATATTTGAATAAAAGCTATATTAACAGGTCTTCATTGTATTTGAATGGATAATATCCTATTACTCAAAATTGTCCTTCACTATAGAGTTGCAAGTGTCTTTTAAAACTAGGAACACAACACCATTCCACTTCTGTTTTTCTTATTCCAGGTATAGTATACTACGTAATTATCTGATTCAAAGAGACCAAAACCAGTCCATCTAATCTCACCAATGCCTCGAATGTGGATATTCATATGCTCCATTTCATCTTTCACAACCTCTCATTTTCCAAAGTTACAAGTATTTAAGGATGTTTATGGCAATTTCTCATCACTTTGATTGACTTTCATTCCAAACTCTACCTTTAAGACTTTAACTATTCTTGTTTCTCTACTGTTCATGGGGTTTTAGGTGCCTACTATTTAATAAATGGATGGCCAGTCCTACTTCCTAGGATGTCTTAACCCGGGAGCTTTACTGAAACCTGTCCACCATGGAAATCCTTGAGGAATTTAGTAGAATGGTGGTATAGCTTTTTGCATCACAGAAACCCACAAGTTACCTCAATACAGTAAACTGAAAAAATACTAAAGAAGCAAGAATATAAATACATTCACATAGAAGAATTGATATAATTTATAAACATTTAAACTATATATGACATGTGTTCATGATTAGAATTAGAGTAATAGACTTACAAAAGCATATAACCTAGCAAAAAATGTATAAACAATAAACAGCATTTCAACAGTTATTTGCAAATTCAAAGCAATTCTGCATGTAGTGTATTATTTAATATTCTAAGATATCCATGATATTGTCTTATAATTTAAAAAAGTAAGGATATAGAATGAGCTCTTGAACATGTGAATTGGTAAAATATTTAGCAAATTTGGGTTAGTCACTACTTTTCAAGTGAAAGAATGGGAGTTGGGAGGAGATGAATTCAAATTTGTCAGTTCAAATCCATCAGCGGCTCCGCAGAAGACGGGTGGGCAATCTCCTCTTGTGCAATTAACTACTCAATAGCAATATTTGTACAAAACAACATAGCAAATTTGGGTTACTCATTACCTTTCAAGTGGAAGGAGAGGTGGAGGGCAGAATAGCTTCAAATTTGTCTGCGATATTCCATTCCTCTGGTTTTTAAACAAATCTGAAGTAAAACAAAACAGACTGCAATTGAGTACAGGTAAAAGGTTAACTTTTTGGGGGGGTGAATAAGCAGTTCTACCTCTATTAATTGCTGCATGTTGTATTTTTTAAAATCTTTTTTCAAAATAACAAAGAAGATAATGCAAGGAAAAGAGTAAATTAAAGCAAATTAGAAATATTTACACCTCCTCTGTGCTTTCAAATATGGTGCAGAAGTGAAGTATGATGGTCAAAGTGGAGCCTCTAGTCGGCTTGTAGCGACAAGAATGGATTCTTCTTTCTTTTTCATTGCCTTATTTTTTTCTTTCTCCTTCATATTGAGCATTTAAACTATTCTGAGGTTTTGTTATTATTACGTTTAGAGCTAGTTATTTATACCTCTTCCTCCATCAGTTGACTGGTTGGAAGCAGGAACTCTACTTTCATTACCCATGTAAGTTCAAGGATGAAAACCATGAGTGATTGCTGTTCTTGTTGTTGTTGTTTGTTGTTGTTGTTGTTGTTGTTGTGTGCCATTGATAACACTCTTGGTACCAGCAGTCAGGAAATCAAAAGACAAATTAGCATTTGAAATATCTACAGTCAAGGACCTTTCCAGAATGCTAAAGAGCAAACATTTCAACCTGGAGACTAAGGTGTGCCTGTTCCAGGCCATGGTCTTTGCAATTCCTTGCCAGACACCAGAGAGTTGGACAATGACTAAGGATATATGGTTACCAGGTTCTTAATAAGTGTTTGTTGCTAACCACACACACACACCACACACATACACACTCACTAACACACACCTGAGAAATAGGAGACTTAATCCTAAAAAGTATTAACAAAGCTTTTACAATTTTTTTCTCCTTAGTGGCAAGCTTTATCATTAGAACTCAGGAACAAAAAAAAGCAAAGGATTTAAAAAAACGAACAAAATATCAAGGGAAAACCCTCACAAGGTCTTTTACATGGAACTATCTGAATTACAAGTCCTTCTGAACTTGTAAGCAAGATTTGGTTACACTATACTCGGAGGAAAATGAGGATGTAGTATTGATTTTTCCCCCGATTCAAAGTGAGTGCAGGTGTTAAGTATTTATGAAATTGATTGACTCCTCTCGAGCAGCCAATTGATAATAAGTTTAAGCTTCAGAGTGGGGCTGTAAAAGGTTTGATTATATTAACAATGCTAATAGTCAAGGCTTCATAAATCTTAAGAGAAAGGATGCATATGTCACATACAATGCATGAAAAAGTTGTTCTTTTATCATGGATAACTCACTATTGTGTGAGCACCCAGTTGATCAGCTATTCCATTATTTGAATAAGTATCTGATGTCTTGTTTTCTTTCAGGAAGGCAGGTGCAGGATGAAGCAGGAAGCCTGCCAAGAAAGATGATAAATTGCTATTTGGTGCTGGCGACCAGAGCTCCAGGAAAGCAGGGCTGCCAGGAATGAAGAGCGCAAGTAATCAGAAACAAGGAGGGAAATGACTTCTGACTACAACATTAGAGGGTGTTTGTTGACTTTGTGTGTTCATTATCTTTGTTGTATTTCAAGGGGCTCTGTTAGTTTTATCACATGCAAAATGAAGTACTATGTTAAAACAGTAAACCATTACCTCAAAATATTGCATTACAATGACAGTGATTGAATTTTGAAAAATCAAAGTTGCAAGAGAGTTGGTCAGAGGGAAGCAAAAAAAAAAAAAGACCAAGGTGGACAAAAAAAAAAATAAAGTGGCAAAGCAAAGATGGAGGGTGATTGGCCTTCAGGTGAGATGGAGGTAAGATTGCACAAGGTCAGCCCCAACTCAACTGAGACTGAACAGCAACACACATGCACTCACACACGCCTTCTCCCAAAGCACTCCAATGAACAGAAATAATGTCAAGAGTAACTGAAGCAATAATATTGTTGTTGTTATGTGCTGTCGAGTCACTGGCAATTCATAGTGACCCTATGTACAACAGCCCTAAACTCTGCTCTGTCCTGTGCCAGTCACACTGTCTCCGATACACCCATCCTGATTACCCAGTCACTGAATCAATCCACCTCATAGAGGGTCTTCCCCTCCTGTGCTGTCCCTCCACCCTCCCAAGCATGATGTCCCTCTCCAAATACCGGTCTCTCCTCACAACATGTCCAAAGCATGTTAGACGGAGCCTCAGAATCCTTGCCTCCAAGGAGCCACCTAGTTTAACCCTTTCCAGGATGAATCTGTTTGTTTTCCTAGCAGGATAGAAGGAGAATTGATGCCTCAATATTCTTCTCCAGCACTACAGCTCAAAGGCTTCAATTCTCCTTCTATCCTCCCTCGTCTTTGTCCAACTCTCTGATGCATAACAAGTGATAGCAAATACCATAGCCTGTATCAGACACACGTTAGTTTCCAGAGAGACACCATTGCTCTTCAGTACTTTGGAGAGGTCCCTAACAGCAGACTTTCCCATGGCAAATATATCTTTTAATTTCCTGGCTACTGGTGCCAAGAGTGTTGACTGTGGAGCCAAGAAAACTAAAGCTGTGAACAATCTCAATCTCTTCACCATCCATCCTGATGCTGCCAGTTGGTCCAGTGGTGAGAATCTTTGTCTTCTTGACATTGAGCCTCCATCCATATTGGAAGCTACAGTCCTTGACCCTCTGCAGCAAGCATTTCAGGTCCTCCTTAGTTTCAGCAAGCAGGGTTATATCATCTGCATAACGCAGATTATTGATGAATATTCCACCAATCCTGACACCACACTTCTCCTTATGGAGCCCAGCCTCTTGGATAATCTACTCTGCATACAGGTTGAAAAGGTATGGAGACAGGACACATCCCTGGCGTATGCCCTTTCTACAGGGTTTTAATTCTTTGTTGAGTCCATTTTTCCTGCTCAAGAGTTATCTTCTTGTTATCCTTCAGTAAGTCATTTTTTTTCCTTTCATTTCTGCCTCCTGTTGGTTCTATTATATGCATGGATTTATTTTGCAGCACCTAGAAATACTGTTGTTGTGAAGTGCTGTTGAGTTGACTACAGCTCAGAGAGATCTGTGAATAGGTGGAAACCCTGCCCTATCCTGCGCCAACCTCACAATCTCTGCTATGCACAAGGCCATGGCTGCAGTAGCTTGGTCTTCCCACCTTGTGGAGGATCTTCCTCTTTTCTGCTTGTTAAAATAGCATATGCCAAACCTCTGCATTACCACAGGGATAGTCCTTCTAACTTCCATCTCTTCACCTTACTTATTTGTCCCTGTACCTGCGTTAGGTTAAAGTTTGTTGTTCCTGGTAATGTAGGGTTATAAACGCAATGGTCTATTGTTTATTAGAAAGGAGCTTTGGTTGTGTGTAGTCCATAGGGAGTTGCACTACTAATCCAAAGACTTCCTTTCTCTGATGGTTCGAATCCCTCAGTGGCTTCTCAAGAGAAAGATGGGCTCCTGCTCTCAGCGTGCCCCACGCCTGCTCCTCCTCCTCCAGCGTCCTGTACCATGGCCAACAGTGAGCACAGTTTTATCGCTATCAAGCCCCGATGGCCTGCAGCGCGGCCTGGTGGGCGAGATAATCAAGCACTTTGAGCAGGAAAGGATTCCGCTTTGTGGCCATATAGGTCCTTCAGGCCTCCGAGGAACACCTGAAGCAGCACTACAATGACCCGAAAGACCACCCATTCTTCCGGGGGCTGGTGAAGTACATGAACTTGAGACAAATTATGACCATGGTCTGGGAGGGGCTGAATGTGGTGAAGACCGGGCGAATGATGCTTGGAGAGACCATCAGCAGATTCTAAGCCAGGCACAATTTGCGGAGACTTTCGTATTCAAGTTGGCAGGAATATCATCCATGGCAGTGACTCAGTAAAAAGTGTCGAGAAAAAATCAGTCTGTGGTTTAAGACAGAGGAATTAGTTGACTATAAGCCTTGTGCCCATGACTGGATCTATGAATAAGAGATGGACGACAGCAGCGTCCTCCAGGTTTGAGACTGCTCCATGTGCTCCTCTATATAGCTCTTCATTCAAGGCTTGAAAATGGGAGGACTGAGGATCTTTTTCTAAAGCACATTTACCAATAAGGCCTTTGGGGTGGAGGGAGAGGTGGAGAAAGAAAGATGTGTCATCTGTAAAATTACAGCCTCCCCAAAATAACTGCATGTCAGATATGAGTTGGTTCAGACTTGACAGCAATGAGTTTAAGGTTTTGTTTGTTGTTGTTGTTGTTGTTGTTGTTTTTATTGCAAGTGTTTAAATAAGTTTTCAATAGCCAGACTCTCTATACTAACATGGGAGCTCTGGTGGCTTAGTGGTAAGGAATG
>NW_006399818.1:13681079-13698572 GCF_000299155.1 Elephantulus edwardii
ACTGGAGAAGAGTATTGAATATACCATGGACTGCTAGGAGAACAAAGAGGTCTGTCCCGGAGAAGGTGAACAGGCTGCATCTTGGAGTCAAGGATTTTGAAGCTCCATGTGACATACTTTGGGCACATTGCCAGAAAGGATTAGTCCTTGGAGAGGGACATCATGCTTGGAAGGCTGGAGGGACAGTTCAAGAGAGGAAGATCTTGGATGAAACGGATTAAACACAATGACTGGGATAATAGGGGTAGGTGTGTCTGAGACAGTGAAATTGGCTCTAGATAAAGTAGGGTTCAGAACAATTGCATATTTGGTTCTATAAGTCTCAATACATAAGCTAGTTATGCATTGCAGGCAACTCAACTAATAACATTCTATGACATGTTTGGAAGCAGAAGTGTCATTCACTTCCTAAACAACTTGCCTCCGGAAACTCTGTGAACTTTGATAAATGTAAATAGTTGTAGAGGGGCTTCAGGCTTCTTTTTTATAGGGTCACTATGAGTCGTGCTTGACTCAAAGGCAACCAACCAACACCATGGACTGTTCATAGCTTGAATGTTATGAAATTGAATATTGTTAAAAATGAAATGTAACACATGAATATTGACACATTAGTGACTAGCTATGTCCACTTTGAATTAGATAATCATATGATATTCTATGCAGGGAATGAAAAACAAAAGAATGGTGTTGCATTCACAGTCAAAAATTCAATTTCAAGTTCTATCCTGAAATACAATATTGTGAGTGATAGGACATTTCCTTATGCAGAGAAGTTCTGTTAACATGACTATTATTCAAGCACATGCTCCTACATCCAGTGACAAAGAAGAAGAAATTGAGAATTTTTATCAAATTTTGCAGTTTGAGATTGACCGAAATGACCCTTTGAAAGTATTAAATAAACTATAGTCTAGGAGGCTAACACCAAGGCTGGGCTATTGTGTCCACAAGAAATAAAAAGGATACAAACCATTGGAGGGTGAGTCATCCAGAACTTGCCCATCCCTCCTCACATGTGACTAATTGCTCTCAAGACATGCAGTTAAATTATCTGTTTTGTTTCCACTACACTGTTATCAACGCTCTTCTAAACAGTAGGAGAAGAATAATCTTGGGGGGAAATCATTGGCATAACAGCTATGTCTAGTCACCACAGCACCAGTAATCAACATTATGATAGATGGAGAAAGGATTGAAGCTGCCAAGGATTTCTTTGGATCAGCAATCAACACCATTGGAACCAGCAGGCAAGAAATCAGGATATGTGTCGCATGGGACAAGTTACTGTCAGAGACCTCTTTAAAATGATGAAAAGCAATAATGTCAGTTTGAAGACTAAGGTGTGCCTGATTCACGCCATGGTCTTCTCAATCACCTGTATCGGAGAGCTGGACAGTGAATAAGGATGGCAGAAGAACTGATGCCTTTGAGTTGTAGTGTTGGAGAAGAGTACTGACTATCCCATGGATTGCCAAAAGAACAAACAGATATATCTCGGAGAAGGTGAGACCAGAGTGCTCCTTGGAGGCAAGATGGTAAAGCTTCATCTTTTGTACTTTGGACATGTAGCTAGATAAGGTTATTCTTTCGAAACAGATATCATGCTTGAAAATATGGAGAGTCAGCAAAGGAAAAGATGACCCTTTATGAGATGGATTGAAACAGTGACCTCAGCAATGGACTCGAGTGTGTCAGAGATGATGAGGATGGTAAAGGATAGGGCAGGGTTCAGGTTGGCTGTTCATAGAGTTGCTATGTGTTGTACTCAACTTAATGACACCTAACAATAAAAACAATAAAAGTGTCATATCTTATTGGGATTATTCCAATTTTAATACATGTTCAGGTAGTGTAATGGACTAAGCATTGGACTCCTAAGTGAAAGTACTTTGTAGGAAAAAGAAGAGGCAGGCAGTCTGTGTCTCTAAAGGTTTATAGGCTTGGAAACCAGACAGCTCATTGTACTAAGTCAAAATCACTTTAACAGCAGTGTGTGGTTCCAGTGGCCTCCCCAATGGAGTGTTGGGCTGCTAACCCAAAGGCCATGACTTGCTGTCTGTTCCAATCCACCAGTGACTCAAGGGAGAAAGACAGGCAATCTACTTATTTTTTTATTATTATTATTAAATTTTATTAGTTTTAATGAACATTTACGGAGATTTGGGGTTTTCATTCATTCATTGTTGCACTGTTTTCTCCACCCTACTCCTCAGTTCGTTCTTCTTCCCCCCCATGTCTGTTTTAATTGTTCAATTGCCACAGTGCTTGTCAAAGCCAATTCTGATTAATTTCCTTTATCAGTGTGTCCCTTGCCATTCCCTATCACTGCTCCCTGAGAGAGACTTCACCCTGATTCATAAGGAAAAGGGGATGGCGTATTCTCTTAGCTACTTCCTGCTGAAAAGGGACGCTGTGGGTTTCAGGGTGAAGGTCTTCTCTCACTACTCTAAAGGGCCCCTTTGGCAGTAGGAAACACATAGACTATAATGGAGATTGATTTTGGAATTTAGATGCACTGTTATCAATTGTGCTTAGCCGTACATGTTCACATCCTTGAAGATGTATCATGGAAGTGTTGCAGCCTAGAAGATACAAATTTAACTAACAAATTAAAAGTGCATGAGTCAAAAATTGAAAAGCAATAATATTCTGAGTAGAGGTTCTAATAGTGGCACAAATCAAGTTACAGAGGTAAGGTGGTTCCATTGCCATCTTTACTCTAACTTAATTCTTTTTTTAATTTAAATTTGTTATTAATTTCAGTGAAAATTTACAGAGGCTTTGGATTTCCATTCATTCTTTGTTGTAGATTTGTCCCCTCCCAAGGCTCCCCCCACCAGACTTTACCCTCTTGGAAAAGTAAAAGAAAAGATTCTTTCATTATTTTACAAACCCTCCCCCAGGTCCACTCCACCATGTAACCATTGCTCTAGACTCCTGTCATGACAGAAATACCTAATCACATATCTCTTTTAAACAGTTTTCTCCCTTCTCTGTTTCAGTGCAGTATACATTATTGAACCCATCTTACTCAGTCTCTCCCCAACCCCAAGGACAGTCCCATTCTACAACAGTGGCACCGTGCAATATTTGTCCTTTTGTGACTGGGATATTTCACTCAGCATAATGTTCTCCAGAGTCAACCATTTTGAATAATATTGCATGAGTTCCTTGGTTTTCAATGCAGCATAGTATTCCATTGTGCGAATATACCACAGCTTCTCTAGGCATTCGTTTGTTGATGGGCACTTAGGTTGTTTCCAACTCCTTTCTATTGTGAACAAAGCTGCAATAAACATGGGTGTGCATATATCTGCTTGGGTGTCAGTTATGGTCTCTTCGGGGTATATTCCCAGTAGTGGTATTGCTGGGTCAAATGGTATCTCTATTTGCAGGCAATCTACTTCTTTGTGATTTACCCAATAGAGATACAAATATGGGTTGGTTCTGACTCAATGATAGCAAGTTGAGTTTTAAATATCTGTGTCTGATTTAAAGGATATATATCCTAATAAAACTGTTCAATTGACAACTTTTAGACCAAGTAAGATATATCATGCTTGGAAATTAGAGGGTCAGTCCAAGAAAGGAAGACCTTCAAGGAGACAGATAGACACAGCAAATGCAACAAGGGGCTAACGCACAGTAGAGATTGTGAAGACGAAGCAGGATCAGACAAAGTTTCAATCCATTATACAGAAAGTTGCTATGAGCCAGAATCAACTTGAGGACAAAATAACAAGGGAATGACAGCAAGACAAGGAGGATAACAAGGGAATGACAGTGAAGATGCTTACTATATATTAAGCAATTTTGACAAATCTTGTATTCCTCACAGTAGGTCTAGCAAGCAAACTGAGATCTACAAAGTGATTTCAGACCTTGATAGATAAAGATTATGTGGTTGATCCAATGATAAATGCGTCTGACTCTATACTGTGCACCTGATATTCAAGACGTGGTGCTCCTCCCGAGAAAATGATTGACACATGTATTTTATTTGATGTCTTTCCAATAGTACATCACATGTGCTACTGCTAATGGAAAGGTCAGCTATTAAAATCTAAGTGATCCAGGGGAGAAAAATGGGTGGTATCCTCCCATAAAGATTTAGAGCCTCAGAATCTCAGAATGGAGGAGTTCTGAGTGTCAGAATGGACCCTCAGGCAGAAGATGTTGTTATCTCCCACACTTCCTCTGAAACCTGACATAGAGATGGTAATGGCTTTTTTATTCCTTCGGAAATTGTACTTACAGAAGAAGTGTAAAATGTAGGCTAGTTAGCATTTTGAATGTTGAGTCATTGAGTGTCCTTCTCAGAAAGAGAATTTGGGCACAAATGATTCTCCACCTTCCCTCAGGCAGAGGAGAAAACTGAAGCCCACAGAAGGTAAATCACACCTGTGTGACCCCCAGGCAGAGGCCTTAGGACCTGTTCTCTGTCTCTTATTGCCAGCCAAATGTGCCTTCACACCACTTCTAACCAAACACAACTTCTTTATCGTCATATGCAAGGTTTAGTTTCATTTGCTCATTTGTTCTTCTGTGCTAATATTCTCTGTCTACTTCTACTTAGTGTCACCAATAAGTAGACCAATATTTTTAACACAGGTTGTTGTGTTTTTTTTTTCCTCTCCTTGCTTCTTGAGTACCCATGTCTTCAACATCTGATGATGTTTAGCTGTGAGAATATTAGTCATTATCTTGATGCAGATGTGACTTTGTACAGACCATCTGGGGGCTGGAATCTGTGTTTCCAACCTGGTGCCCCTGTGACTCCTTGAGTAGCAACTGAGAAACATTTGACCAGTTTCACTGTTACAAGATAAAGAGCTTAGAGAGCCCTCTTTTCTATAAAGGATCATGAAGAATATTAATAGTATAAGGTATAGAGTGAAAAAATACTACCTACTAATATAGCAAAACCACAAATAAAAATTAAATAGAAATAAGTACTATTTTTGGTCTCCTTCCCCCCAAACAATACTGGTTATTGACCATGCTCTGCTATGAAGAAAGTGTACCACACACTAATTCCTAAAAGACATTTCCTAACTCTATCATTTTAGTTCCATAACCAACTTTGTAAACATGAGAATATTTTTAACTGGCATATTTTCTCATCTATGAAATGAGGATTCTTTTTTTTTTTTTTTCTTTCATAGGCGTGTATGTCACACACAAGTTAACTTCCTGTCTTACTAAGAAAGAGGAGTTTTTTGTGCGACAGTTGTTTTACCACTGAAATGAGGATTCTGTACTCTTACCTGCCATGATGGTACATGTGGCACGTTGAAGAATATGTAAGGTATTGTTTCTTAAGATCTAGAGAGTGAGAACAAAAGATGCTATGAGAATAGGATGACTAAATTACTCCATGAATCCAGAAATTAGGGTAAAAAAGAAAGATAATAATGATGAAAAAGAGAAAAAAGAGGACTATAAATCCTTGTTTTTCTCCCTTAATTATTTTGTGTTTCTACTTTCTCTGTAGTTTCCAAGCTGATGCATTTGCAGCAGACACCTGATACCAACTAATTAAATGAGAAGCATTGAAATCCAAGAAGAAAAAGCAGAATTGTTCAAACAGTGGGTAGTGCAGAGGTGGTGGCACTTGACTTCATTAACTCCACAAAAGAAAGAGTCCCTATCCATAAGATCTACAACACAAACCCAACCCCCATGGGGTCAGACAGCTTCCAAATCCCACACTTTGTTTTATTATCTCTAATACCAATTGTCCCTGCCAGAACTTTCACTGTTCCACAACTCCTTCCACTAATCCATTGCAATGACCACATGGAACTTACAGAACATACTCATAATTATAGGGTTTATCAGGAAAATTAATAGGTTACGATTCAGGGAGGATAGAGGATACAATTCTTTAGTCAGGACAGCTGCTTAGGCATGCTCAAAGACCTTTTGATATTCATGTTTGTGCATTTATGGCAGTGTTACACAGCTCTTTTAGAACTGGGATGTCCCTCCAAGTCTTCTACCAATCTTGAGTAAAACCCTAAGCTCTGGCTCTGTGGGGTAGCAGTTCCAGTTCTACTCAAGAATCTTGATGGTGTAGTGCATAATGTGTCAATCTTCTAGCTGAAAGCTTGATAGTTCAAGTCCATCAATTACTCATGTATAAGTTCAAATTGAGGCTTAAGAAATGTAAAATAAATCCACAAGAACAAAAATAAGAGAGAGACATGATGCTTGAAAAGGTGGAGAGTTGGCGAAAGAGAGGAAGACACTTCTCAAGGTGAATTGACACAGTGACTGCTGCAATTGTGTCAGGAGGTGTGAGGATAGCACAGGATAGGATAGGATTCATATCTATTATTAAAAGGGCCATTTATGGATTGTACTCAACTAGACAGCCCTAACAATAACAATATATACTCTGATAAATTCAAAAATCAAGAGGAAATGAACAAATTCCTTGAAACTCATGCTCTACCCAGATTGACAAGGACATCTGTAGAACACTTGAATAAATTCATCAGAAAAGAAGAAATTGAGCCAGTCATAAAAAAACGTCCTTGACCAGATGGCTTCACAGCTAAGTTTTACCAAATATATGGAAGAGATACATTACCAGTCCTATTTTAATGATTAATAAAAAAATAGAAAGAGAAGGAACACTCCCACAGTAATTCTATCAAGAAAGTATAGCATTAATACCAAACCCAGGTAAAGACATTACCAAAAAAGAAAAGGAAAACTGCAGACCCAGGTCTCTCATGACTATAGATGTGAAAGTCTTAACAAAATCCTAGCCAATGGAAACCAATTGAATATACATATACTCATCATAACCAAATGCGATTCATAAAAGACTTACAAGGATAGTTTAAGATATGAAACAATTTAATTCATCACATTAACAAAGCAAATAATAAGAACCAAATGATCCTAGCAATTGATACAGAAAAGACCTTTGACAAAATCCAACAACCATTCCTAGTAGTGGAATTGCTGGGTCAAATGGTATCTCTATTTGCAACTTTTTGAGAAAGTGCCATACTGCTTTCCACAGGGGTTGCACCATTTTACATTCCCACCAACAGTGAATCAGGGTTCCAGTTTCTCCACAACCTCGCCAGCATTTGTTGCTTGCTGTTCTGTTAAATTTTGCTATTTTGACTGGGGTGAAATGATATCTCATAGTTGTTTTAATTTGCATCTCTCTTAGGGCTAGGGATTTTGAGCATTTCTTCATGTGTTTGTTAGCCATCTGAATGTCGTCTTCGGTGAAGTTCCTGTTCATATCCTGTGCCCATTTTTCTATTGGATTATTTACCTTTATCTTGTTGTGGTGCTCAAGTATTTCATAAATTCTGGATATAAGTCCCTTATCTGATATGGTATTACCGAATACTTTTTCCCAGTCAGTGGCTTCCCTTTTTACCCTACTGGAGAAGTTTTTGGATGTGCATAGGGATTTGAGTCTTAGAAGGTCCCATTCATCTATGTTATCTTCTCCTGGTTGTAGCTTTTCCAGGATACTGGGAAGACTGTTTATGTTGTGGATTAGGACTTCTAGTGTTGTTCCTAGCTTTTCTGTAATGAATTTTATAGTCCTTGGTTTTAGTCCTAGGTCCATGATCCACCTTGAGTTGGTTTTTGTGTATGGAGTGAGGTGTGGGTCTTGCTTGAGTCTTTTGCAGATATTTTTCCAATTTTGCCAACACCATTTGTTAAAAAGGCTGTCGTTCCCCCACTTCACTGATTTCATCTCCTTGTCAAAGATCAGTTGACCATAGATAGATGGGTTGATCTCTGGATTCTCAATTCGATTCCATTGATCTATGTGTCTGTCATTGTACCAGTACCATGCTGTCTTGACCACTATGGCAGTGTAGTAGGATTTGAAATCAGGGAGTGAGATACCTCCTACCGTTCTTCTATTCTTAAGGAGTGCTTTGCTTATTCGGGGCTTTTTTCCATTCCATACGAAATTGGAGATTGCCTTTTCCATCTCGTTGAAGAATGGGGTTGGTATTTGTATTGGGATTGCATTAAATATTAAAATACTCAGCAAAATAGCAATAGAAGAGAATTTCCTCAAGCTAGTGAAAAATATATATGCAAACTCAAGAGCCAATATTATTCTCAATGGAGAAAGACCAAAAGCATTGTTTTTTGAACAGAGATTAGACAAAGATGCCCACTGTCACCACTTTTATTCAATATTGTATTGCAAGTAGATGCTAGGGTAATATGGCAAAAGAAGGAAATAAGAGGCATTCAGACCAGCAAAGAGATGGTGAAACGCTCACTATATGCAGATAATATGATTGTATTCACAGAAAAGACCAAGTATTCAACAATAAAACTGTTATAGCTAGAAGACTAGTAGAGTGGCAGGATACAAGATCAATATACAAAAGTCAGTGGGATTCCTCTACTATAACAAAGAAAATACAGATTAAAAAAAAATAATAAGAAAGCAAAACCATTTACAATAGCCAAAACAAATTTTAGATATTTAGGAACACATCTAACTAGATACACAAAAGACCTTTACAATGAAAACTACAAAGCACTTCTGTGAGAAACAATAAAAGACCTAAATAAATGGGAAAATATTCCCTGTTTGTGGATAGAGACTCAAAATAGCGAAAATGACAATCCTACCAAAAGCAATCTACGTATTAAACACAGTTCCAATGCAGATTATTGTTGTTGTTGCTGTTATGTGCTGTTAAGTCACCTGCGATTCATAGCAACCTTATGTACAATAGCCCTAAACCCTGCTCTATCCTGTGCCAATCTCTCTGTCTCCAACACACCTCCTCCAGTACCACAGTCACTGAATCAATCTATCTTATCGAGGGTCTTATTCTCCTGCACTGTTCCTCCACCCTCCCAAGCATGACGTCTCTCTCCAAGGACTGGTCCCTCCTTGCAACATGTCCAAAGTATGTCAGACGAAGCTTGAGAATACTTGCCTCCAAGGAGCAGCCTGGTTTAACCCTCTCCAGGACAAACCTGTTAGCTCACTTCGGCAGCACGTGTACTAAAATTGGAACAATACAAAGATTACCATGGTGCCTGCGCAATGATGACATGTAAATTTGTGAAGCATTCATCACCCAAAACAGATACGAAGTTAATTTTTCAAACAGACAGAAAATTTAATTGGCAAGTTTATTTGGAGAGGATGAATAACTTGAATAGCAATGTAGTTCTGTAAAACAAGAATGAAGTGCCTATCACTCCCTAGTAAACCCTAATAAAATCATAAGAAACAAAGTGGTACAAAACTTAGAAACCCTAGCCTGTGGTATAAAGAGGGTGGCAAATACAGCCAGAATTCACAACCAGGAGAGGATAAAATTATGAATTAAATCTTCTAAAGACAAAATGTCTGTGCACATCAAAACCTTTCCCCAATAAGGTGTAAAGAAAAGCAACTGACTTTGAAAAAATATTTGGCAATATCATCTCAGAAAAGGAGCTCATAACAAAGCTTTACAGAATAGTACAGGGCCTCCACAAGAAAAAGACTGATAACCCAATTACAAAATGGCAAGAGTCATGGAAATATTTTTTAACAAAGACTATTATTTATTGATTTACATATAATAATATCTTTACAGTATGTTTCATTCATATATATTGTTTTATACAATCTTTCATTTACATTGTATTTCATACATTCATAAACATTTTATTTCTATTTTTTAGACTAATTTATTTACAAAATTCAAATACATTGTTTTTCACACCGGATCTTTCCCATTTCCCTCACACACCCCACCCATGAAGATGTGTGACTCCATGATTAATCTTCCCCTGTCGCCCACCCTCATCCCTCTGCTTCCACTCTCCCCTCCCATGGATCCTCATACTCATTCTACAATGGTTTTATGTGTATTTGTGTTTATGGGACTGAATTAGTTCACTTAACATAATGCTCTCCAATCCCTCCCAAACTGGGTAATAATTTACAAAATGATTGTTCCTGCATGCTGTGTAGTATTCCATTATGTGACTATACCATAATTTCTCAATCCATTTGATTGTATTTCAACATTTGGGCTGTTTCAGTGTTCTTGTGATGGTGAATAATCCTGCTATGAATATTGGTATAGAAGTCTGTGTTAGTGCCTCAATTCTCATTTTCTTGGAGTATATTCCAAGCTGGGTCATGTGGGATTTCTTTGTTCAGCTTTTTGAGGAAGTGCCAAACTGCCTTTCAGAGTGGTTGTACCAATTTACAATCCAATCAATACTGTATAAGAGTTCCTATATCACCACTTCCTCTCCAACATTTATTACTTGCTGTCCTTCTAAACTTTGCCACTGCTACTGGGATAAGATGGTAACTCATTGTGGTTTTGATTTGCATCTCTTTTATTGCCAGTGATTTAGAGCATTTCTTAATATATTTATCAGCCATTAGAATATCTTCCTCTGTGAAAATTCTTTCCAAGTCATGGAAATACTTCCAACAGAGGAAGGCATTCAGAGGGCCAACAGACACATGAAGAAATGCTAAAAAATCACTGGCAGTAAAAGAGATGCAAATCAAACCACAATGAGCTACCATCTCACTCTAGTAGCAGTGGCAGAGTTTAAGAGGATAGCAAGCAATTTGAAGAGATAGGAACTCTCATTCACTTTTGATGGGATTATGAAATGGTACAACCACTCTGGAAGGCAGTTTGGCATTTCCTCAAAAAGCTGAACATAGAAATTCCATATGACCCAGCTAATTCCATTGCTAGGAATATAACCCAAGGAAATTAGAACTGAGACACAAATGGAGATATTTACACGAATGTTCATAGTAGTGTTATTCACCATTTCAAGAACATGGAAGCAACCCAAATGTTCAGTCACAATCAAATGGATTGAGAAATTATGGTACATTCACATGATAGAATATTATGCAGGACTCAAGAGTAAAAATGAAAAAACTATAAAAAATTGGTAAGTGGAATGCAAACGTTGGAAATGAAGAAGAATAGGTAGCTGAAAAACACTTTGGGCATGTTGTTAAGAGAGGCTATTCATTGGAGAGGGGCAATCTACATGGGACAAAGGAGGAACAGCCAAAGAGAATAAGGCCCTTAACCAGATGGATTAACACAGTGACTGAAGCAATGAGTTCAAGTGTGTTAAGGATAGCATAGGACAGACCAGAGTTCAGATCCATTTTTCATAGTGTCACTATGAGTCTCGTATGACTCAATTGCATCTAACAACAATTGGAAAAAAGTCCTTAGTAACAGAAATTAAGCTGGATATCACATGACAGAATTTATTACAATCAATTTATCTATTCACTGCAAATACCTTTAAAAAAAAAAACAACCATAACTAGTTACTATAAAAATAGACATCACTTGATATAATACAAAGGAATCAGATTGACATCATCTGAGGAAAGTGAAGATGGACAAGCTCAATATCAGCAGTCAAAACAAGACCAGGAACTGACAATGAACAGTGCATCCATTACTCATATTGTTGCTAGGGGTCACTGAGTCCATTATGACTCATAACACAATAAGAATAACAAATCCGAATTCTGCCTTATCTTGCCTCAATCTCATGATCTCCTTAAATTGAATTCAAAAGAGATCATAGCATGAGGGATTATCATTGCTGATGTCAGACCTATTTTGAATGAAAGAAAAGAATATCGGAAAGATATTTACTTGTGTTCAATTGACTATGCAAAGGCATTTGACTGTGTGGATCTGAATGTAGCTAATATTGAGAAGAATGGGAATCCCAGAACACTGAATTGTGCTCATGCAAAACTTATATAGACCAAGAAGCAGTTGCTCAAACAGAACAAGGAAACATTGCATGATTGTATCCATGTTGTATCCTTTATTCATGTCTATTCAATCTGCATTCTATGAACATAATTTCATAATCTGGGATATATGAAGCAGCATATGTCATCAGGATTGGAGGAAGACTCAACAACCTGCAATATGCAGAAGACAAAAACCTTGATTGTAGAAAGAGAAGAGGATTTGAAGAACTTGATACAGAATGTCAAGGACTACAGCCTTCTATATGTATTACATCTCACTATCAAGAAAATGAAATTCCTCACCACTGGACCAATGATGGACATTATGATAGAGAATGTGGAGAAAAATTGAAGTTGTCAACTATGTATCATTTTACCTAAATCCACAATCAACAGCCATGATAGAAGCAGTCAAGAAATTATAAAATATGTTACAAAATATTTTTTTAAAAATATATGTTACATTGGGAAAATCTGCTGTCAAGGACCTCTCCAAAGTGCTAAAGAGCAAGGATGTCATTTTAAAGACTAGGGTGAACCAGATATGTCATGGTATTTTCAATTGCTTTGTATGTTTCTGAAAGTTGGACAGTGAATAAAGAAAACTAATGAAAAATCAATGCTTTTGAATTGTGGTGTTGGGGAAGAATAGGGAATATCTCATGGACTGCCAAAAGAACAAACAAATCTGTCTTGGAGGAACTGCAATGAAGCGTGATCCTTAGAGCTGAGGATGTTGGAACTCTGTCTCACTTATGGGAATATTGTGAGAAGGATCCAACCTCTGGAAAAACACATCATGTTGGGAAAGTTTGAGGGATTGGCACAGTCACCGAAACTTTAGCGTCAATCAGATGAGAAATTGTAAGGACAGTGCAAGTTTCAGATCTTGCTGTTTGAAAGATCTCAATGAATTGTAGTGGACTCAAGGGTACCTAACAAAACTACAACAATGAGTTGAAATTCATTGGACAATAACTTTTGTGCAGGTGCTGAGCGAAGTGTTGAGGGTGACTGTCAGCAGCTATTCTGCAAAAGTCTCTCTGTCCTCTGGGCAATAAACAAGATAATAAGAAAACTAGTCAAGTTGGAAAAGGATTTTAACATGTCTAGTAATTTCTACAGACTTGAAGGGGGTTTTGTTGAAATGTATACTTTTTTAAAAAATGTATACTTTTGACAAGTTGTTATAAATGTTATTCATTCACTGAATAAAAAAGGAATAACTGTTTATGTTTACCTACTATTAATCTATTGTGAGCCAGAAAATGAATTCTTAAGGATTTTTATGACTCATTTTATAACAAAAATAATGTGAAAATAAGAAAATATTTTGCAGAGAACCTTCCACAAACCTTTTTTTTTTTTTAGTATTGGTTGGATCTTTTTCTACTCTACAGGGTAATGAAACTAGTTTGTTGTGTTTTTTTTAAAGCATACGCTTTGAAATTTTTACTTCCTCCTGAAAACTCAATTCATGATGTAAATTCACAACTGACTCATAGCTGACCGTCCATTGATTTTTAGAGGTTATAACATGCATCGGAGGAGATTTTCCATCATTTGAGCAACTGGTGGATTTGAACTGGTGAATTCACGCCTTTAGATTGGCAACATGACTGTTTACCCACTAGGCCAGCAGAGCTAAATGACATATTTAAAATATCATCTTTTCCCTTTTTACTAAGGCAGAAAGTAAACCAAAAAGAGAAAGAATATCATATTGAAGACTCAGTCTGCAAATTCTTAAAAAAATTTTTTGTGTACCATCAAATCTGATCCAACTGGCACAGAAGGAGATTGCCCTTCTTTCTCCAGTGGACCATCTGGTGGATTCGAACTGCACACCTTTGGGATTCCAGCTTAGCATCTTGTCACTAGACCACCAGAGCTCCCTTGCAATTTTAGTATGTGTTCTGCTCATATCCTTAATATTATCCCACAACTCTTCTGGTCTTCAACCACTGATGTTCAATGCCTCAAACCTAGCCCTAAGATGATCTTAAAGTTCAGATGGAACAGATTCAAGACCATGTCTTGGCTCTTGTGGACTTATTCTAATTTTCTTTGGCCTCAATTTGAACCTGCACATGAGTAATTAACAGTCTGACCCACAGTTCACCCCTGGCCTAGTTTTGACTGCTGGTATTGAGCTTCTCACAGATGTGGTCAATCTGATTCCAATGCAGCCTAACAGGTGAGATCCATGTATACAGTTGTCATTTGTGTCTTTTATAAAAGATATTTGCAATGAATAAATCACTGAAAATACAAGATTTGATCATTCTATTTCCAGCCTCATCTCTATCACGAGGCCCATATTTTCCAACTACTATTCTTACTTCACTAGGGAGCTTTGGTGGCCTACTGGTAAGAAGCTGTGCTGTAATTAATCCTGAAGGCATGTAGTTCGAGGCCACAAGCCACTCCACAGGAGAAGGATGGACAATCTCCTACTGTGTGAATAACTGCCTCTGAAAACCTGCCAGAAAATCAGCTTTGAGTTGGTTCTGACACCATGGTACACAACAGCAGAAAAGATTTCTTCACTAATTCCAACTTTCACTTTCCAGTCACTAATTACCACTAATGCATCTTGACTGCATGTTCAGTCAATTTTGGACAGAAAAATTTGGAAAAATTCCAAGTTTACTCCTTTTTGACTCTATTACCTGAGACAAAAGGCCTCTCTAGATGTATGAGTGTATATTTCAATAACAGTTCCTATTAGTGGGTTTTCCTTGTATACATATGTATATGATAACATACCATCACTCACAACATTGTATTTCAGAATGGAACTTGAAATTGACTTTTGTACTATGAATGCAACACCATTCTTTTGGTTTTTACTCTCAGTGTAGTATACCATATGATGATCTGATCCAAAGTGACCAAAGCTTGTTCATATCATCTCATTATTACCTGGTATGTCCATGTTCATATGTTCCATTTCAATTTTTACAGTTTCCAGAACAATAGATAGAAGTGTAAAAACAGCATATGGACATATAAGGGCCAAAAGCTGAAGCTGGATTTAGAAGAGGCTGTGGCACCAGGAATATCATAGTTAATGTCAGGTGGGTCCTAACTGAGAAGCATTTGACTGTATGGTTAACATTGAAAGGAATAAGAGCCTCATAACACTTAATTGTACTAGTGTGAAACCTATACCTAGACCAAGAGGCTGTTGTCTGAATGGAGCAAGTTGTTGCTATTGTGTGCTCTCAAGTCATCTGTGACTCACAGCAATGCTATGCACTATAACTCTGAACCCTGCCCTGTCCTGAGCCAAACTCACTGTCCCTGACACACCTACCCTCATTACCCCAGTTACTGTGTCAATCCATCTCATCCACGGTCTTCCTCTCCGGTTTGTCCTTCCTCTCCTGCTGTCATTTCACCTGGCCAATCATAATGTTCTTTTTCAAGGACTGGTCCCTTCTAGCAACATGCCCAAAGTATTGAGACTGAGCTTCAAAATCCTTGCCTTCAAGGAGAAACATGGTTTCACCCTCTCCAGAACAGATCTATTTGTTCTCTTAGCAGTCCGTGATATGTTCAGTATCCTTCTCTAGCACCACAACTCAAAGGTAACAATTCTTCATCTGCCATCCTTAGTTATTGTCCAGCTCTCTGATGCATAGTAATTGCAAAGACCATGGCCTGGATCAGGTGCTCCTTAGTCTCAAGATGGGCATAGTTGCTCTTCAGCACTCTGGAGAGGTCCCTGACAGCAGATTTTCCTTATGCAATTTGTCTTTTGATTTCCTGACTGCTGGTGCCAAGAGTGTTAACTGTGTAACCAAGCAAGCTGAAACTGCAAACAATCTCAATCTCTTCTCCATCATGATGCTGCCAGTTGGCCCAAGGGTGAGAATCTTTGTTTCTCTTGATGTTGAGCTTCAATCCATATTGAAGACTTCAGTCCTTGACCTTGTGCAGCAAATGCTTTAAATCCTCCTCAGTTTCAGCAACAAGGTTGTGTCATCTGAGTAATGAATGTTGCTTATTCCTCCTAATAAAGTTCAGCCTTCTGAATGAATCTCATACAGATTGAAAGTTACGGAAACAGGACACATCCCTGACACGCTCGTTTCTGGATTTTGACCCATGCAATGTTTCCTTGCTCTATTCAGATAACTGCTTCCTGGTCCAAGTTAGGTTTTGTAAGAGAACAATGAGTGTTTTGGCATTCCCATTCTACTCAATGCAAACCACAATTTGTTGTAATCTGAATAGTTAAATATTTTTGCACAGTCAATGAATACACAGATAGATGTTCCTCTGGCACTCTCTGCTTTCAGTCAAGATCCATCCAACATTGGTTATGATGTCTCTATGCCAAGACTTCTTCTAAACCCAGCTTGTAAGTCTAGGAGTTCTCTGCCATGGTACCATTGCAGTTGTTTTGGATAATCTTGAGTTTAATTTTGCTTGTGTGTGATATTTTTTATAATTTCCACAATTTGTCAGGTCTTTTTTGTTTAATGGAAGTAAATATGGATCTCTTTGATCAGTTTGCCAGGAAGCTATTGTCCACATTTTTTGTGAACACCACATAGTTTAAAATTAAGGAAGCTCTGTGTCACAATTGTATTCTTTCCCCATACCTACTCAATCTGTATGCTGAGCAAATCATTCAAGACATTGGTATCCAAGAATAAGAATATAGTATCAGTATCTGAAGACGACTTACCAAGAACCTGCATTATGAAGAAACAAATAACCTTACTTGCTTAAAGGGAGGAGGGGGGACATGAAGTACTTGCTTGAGATCTCCAAGACTACAGTCTTCAATATGGATTACATCTCAGCAACAAAAAACCAAAAATTTTATTGCCTACCAATAGGCAACATTATGACAGATGGAGAAATTATTGAAATTGTCAATGGCTTCAACTTACTTGGATCCACAATCAACATCATTGGTACCAGCCATCAGAAGATTAAGAGAGATATTGTATTTGGAAAATCTGAAATCAGGGATATCTCCAAATTACTGAAGAACAAGGATGTCAGTTTGGAGCTTGGGTTCAGTTCATGATATTTTCAATGACTGGATACGCAACTGAAAATTAGACAGTCATTGAAGATGACAGAGGAGAATGTATGTCTTTGAGCTGTTGTATTAGAGAAGACTATTGAACATTCCATGGACTGCCAAAAGAACAAACATATATGACGTGGTGAAAGTGTAACCAGGATGCTCCTTAGAGGCAAAGATGAGCTTTATCTCATATACATTGGGCATGTTAAGAAAGGCTACTCCAAAAAAAAAAAAAAAAGAAAGGCTACTCCTCGAAAAGAGACATAATTACTGAAAAGGTGGAGGGTAAGCAAAAGAGAGGGAGACTATTGACAAGATGGATTGACATAGTGACTGCAGTGATGGAATCAAGTGAGTCAGAAATTATGAGGATGGCACAGGATGAGAGAGGGTTCAGAGTTGTTCATAGGGTCACTATGTTGTTGTTGTTATGTGCCGTTGAGTCGTTTGCAACTCCTAGCGACCCTATGTCCAACAGCCCTAAACCCTATTCTATCCTGTGCCAATCGCACTGCCTCTGACACACCTATCCCAATTACCATAGTCACTGAATCAATCCATCCTATAGAGGGTCTTCCCCTCTTGCGCTGTCCCTCCACCCTCCCAAGCATGATGTCCCTCCCCAAGGACCTGTCCCTCCTTGCAACATGCCCAAAGTATGTCA
>NW_006399818.1:13699247-13700224 GCF_000299155.1 Elephantulus edwardii
AAAAGGTATGGAGACAGGACACATCCCTGGCGTACACCCTTCCCAATTTTGAACCATGCAGTGTTACCCTGTTCTGTCTGACAACTGCCTCTTGGTCCAAGTATAGGTTTCACATTAGCACGAATAAATGTTTTGGGATTCCCATTCTTCTCAGAGTCAGCCACAGTTTGTTATGATCCACACAGTCAAACGCCTTTGCCTAGCCAATGAAACACAGATAGGCATTCTTTTGGTATTCCCTGCTTTCAGCTAAGATCCATCTAACATCAGCAACAATATCCCTAGTACCGCGACCCCTTCTGGCAATTCTCTGCTGATGTGCTGTCCAGTCGTTTTTGGATAATCTTCAGTAGAATCTTGCTTGCATGTGAAATCAATGATATTGTTCCTATGAGTTCTACTTAATTCAATGGCACCACTACCACCACCAACAATAACAACAACAATTTTTGGTGTCTAACTATGCCTTTGATTCAATGACACATAGGTGCTGCTCAGTATACATCTGTGTGTGAATGAATGAATAAACTAGGGAATATGTTTTCTTCTTTCAGATATAGAACTGAGCTTGATAAAGAATAAGTACCTGGACATAATTTTCAGAGAAAATACAGAGCATATTTTGTTTTAAAGAAACACAACACACTCCTTGGCACTAGGGTACAGGCACTACTAGCTTGAATGTTTAGTGTTAGCTCTTAAGTTACCACAGATATAAAAACATCTTTGGCGTGGCAAAGTCTAATCAGGGTCTTTTAATTTTTAATTAAAAACTAATTTGTAATTCTTTAAAATGAAATTAATTTAATTTAAAATTAATTTAAATTTTTAATTCTTTCTCGAGTTCTTATGTGAATTGGCAATAGTCTCTTGTTGTTGTTATTGTTGTTATGTGCCGTCGAGTCGTTTCCGACTCATAGCGACCCTATGCACAACAGCCTTAAACCCTGCTCTATCCTGCGCCAACCGCACCGCCT
>NW_006399818.1:13702643-13726756 GCF_000299155.1 Elephantulus edwardii
GTAGAAATCATCTATTTCTTCTTCTTTGGCTCTGGTTGTTGGTGCATATATCTGAATGATAGTGGTATTTCCTGGGCTTCCTTGTAAGCGTATGGATATAATCCTGTCACTCATGATGTTGTACTTCAAGATGGATCTAGAAATTACTTTTTTTACTCTAAAGGCAACCCCATTTTTCCTTGTCTTTTCATTTCCTTGTCTTTTCATCATATGGTCATCAGACTCAAAATGCCCCATGCCAGTCCATCTCATCTCTCCAATGCCTAATATGTCAATTTTTATGCATTCCATTTCTTTCTTAAATTTGAAAATAAACAGCTGTGTGGAAAGAGCAACAATGTCAGTCTAGAGACTAAGGTATGCTTGCTCCAGGCCCTTGTCTTTACAATTATTTGCTATGCACCACAAAGCCGGACAATGACTAAGGATGATAAAAGAACTAATGTGTTTGAGCTGTAGTGCTAGAGAAGAGTATTGAATATAATATGGACTGCTAGGAGAACAAACAGGTTCATCTGGGAAAGGGTGAAACCAGGCTGCTCCTTGGAGGCAAGGATTTGAAGCTTCATCTAACATACTTTGTGCATGTTGCAAAAAAAGACCAATCATTAGAGAAGGGTATAATGTTTGGAAGAGTGGAAGGACAGCGCAAGAGAGGAAGACCCTGGATGAGATGGATTAACTCAGGGACTGATGTAACAGGGTAAGTGAGTCAGATAAAATGAGAATGGCTTAAGATAGGGGAGGGTTCAGAACTGTTGTACGTAGTCTTGCTATGAGTCACATGTGACTCAAAGGCACGTAACAACAACAACAGCAACATGGAGTATTTATTCTCCCTATATTTTTTTTTTCATTTAGAAATTGGGGAAACAAATACTGCATGGTGCCACTGTTGTAAAAACAGGACTGATATCGGGGTTGTGGGGAGACTGAGAAAGATATACTGCATTGAAATAGATGAGGGAGAAAACTGTTTAAGAGGGATGTGTGATTAGGTATTTTTGTCATGACAGGATTCCAGAGCAAAGGCTGTATAGTCGAGTGAACCTGGGGGAGGGATTGTAAAACAATGAAAGATTTTTTTTCTTTTACTTTCCCAAGAGGGTAGTGTACTAGGGGGGAGGGTTGACACATTCACACAACAGAATACTATGCAGCACGCAGGAGCAATGATTTTATAAATTATTACCTAACTTGGAAGGTACTGGAGAGCATTATGCTGAGTGAACTAACTCAGTCCCACAAGGACAAATATCGTATAAAACCATTACTGTAGAATGTATAAGGATAGAGGAAGGATGGAAGAGTCTGGAAGCAGAGGGATGTGGCTGTGCAGGAAGAACGGGGGATTAATCACTGGGTTGTACAATTTGATGCATCGTGGTTGAGGGAAGATGAAAGAATTAGTTCCAATTTGTATTCAAATTTTGTAAATAAACTAGTAGAAAAAGAAATAATTTAAAAAAAAAAAAGCAAGAGTAGCTAAGGTGTTCCTTAGTAGAATGGATGGTGAAATCTCATATCCTCTGTGCATTTTATTAATAGATATGAGTCCTTGGAAAAAGACATGCCAGTAAATGTAGTAGTTGTTTTGTGCTGTTGAGTTGATATGACTTATAATGACTTCATAAACAGCAGATCTGAACCCTTCCCTATCCTGTGCCTTTGTCATTATCTCTAATATAGTTGAGCCCACTGTTATGGTCACTGTGGCAATTCATCTTGCTGACAGTTTTCCTCTTCACATTGATCCTCCCTATTTAAAACCATATTGTCTTTTTCCAAGGACAGAACCGCCCCCCCCCCACCCCAACCACAACATGCCCAAAGTATTTGAGACAAAGTTTTATTGTAATTGCCTCCAAGGAGTACACTGGTTGCACTTTCTCCAAGAAACACTTTTGGCCCCAACCACAAGGTAGAGGGGTAGCAAAAGATGGGAAAAGCATCAATGAAATGAACTAGCCTAATGACAATAACAATGGGTTTAAGCATGACATAGTGTGAGTGGCATAGGATAAGGCAAGACTTTTAATAGGGTCACTACAAGTCTTAGTAGACTCAACAGCAACTAATAACAACAACCACAAAATAACCAGTCACTAGCAAGTTAATCCCAACTCATGTGACTCCATAGAACTGTGTACAAGAGGGTTTTTAACGACTTGTTTTTCCAGCATTTCTTCTGGCATGTCTTTGAGTAACACTACTCTCTAGCTTTCCATTTAGCAGATAAAAGAAAAGTAACTGCACCACCCTGGAAGCCCATCTCTTATAGACTTTCAATATTAACTGAAATAATAACTCTAAGAAGTTTGAGACAATGCCTGGGACATAATCATTTGCAGATATATTTCATTTTAATGCAGTTTGCTTTATTGCACTTCACAGATCCTTTATTTATTTTTTAATAAATTGAAGGGTTATTGGTAATCCTGTATCAAGAAAGTCTATAAAGCTTCGCATAATACTGTGTACTCACTTCACATCTTCATGTCACATTTCAGTAATTTTTATAATATTTACAGCTTCATCATAAGGTTATTGCACACTTATTAGTCTACCATAGAGAAACTCTGGCGGGCTAGGGGTAAAAAGTTGTATGGCCAACCCAAAGGCACATTGTTCAAATCCACCAGCTGCTCTGCAGGGCAAAGGTGGCTAACTCTTGCTGTAGAATTTACAACCACTGAAAACCTGCTGGAGAGTCAGTTATGAGTTGGTTCTGACTCCATAGGACACAGCAACATAGAGTAAATGTAACTTTTACAAGTGTTGGGAAATCACCTACCTCCAAAAAAAGAAATTAAATTACTCCTTCTATTGCAATATTCATTTTATTGTTGTGGTTTGACACTAGATATGCCTGTGTATAAATTGTAATGTTTTCTGCTACGAGGGTCTGGAAACCTGCCAAAGGGTGTTTTGTTGTTTTTGTTATTATGTTATGAGTCAGAACTGACCCATAGCTTAACCTCTAGTGCGTTTTCAGAGGCAGTTAGTTAATTGCACCACAGGAGATCGCCCATCTTTCTCCCACAGAGCAGCTGGTGGCCTTGAACCTCCCTACCTTCAGGATTGCAGCATAGCTTCTTGCCACTAGGCCACCAGAGCTCCCTAATGGTAGTTTAGGCAATGCAAATATCTGCTGCCTCTTTAGCAAGAAGTCTGGAGTTTGGCAATTCATTTACCTTTTATGAATAACACGCATCTGATCAAGCATCTCTAGGATTCTCCTATCTTTCACGGTGGAAAATGGCTGCCCCTGCTCTGAGCATTTCTCAGGTACCTCTTGCTTTTAAACAGATTTCCCCCAGATCATCAACAGGCTTTTCTGTCCCATTCACTAAAACAGGGCTACAAAAGCACCCTTCGCTCAACCAGTGGCTGATGGAATTAAAATTGCTAAAACTTGGACCAATCCATCTGTGTCCTTTAGGGCTGGGCCCATCCCTCCTCATCTTTTGACATTGTTTCTATATTGCAGCCAGAAAGAAGGTGGAAAGGAAAAGATGAAAGGATTACCAAATGAATCTGTTTGATCCTGAGAATGGTAGCTTTTCCGTTATAGTTCCGTTTAGCTCTAGCTGGTCAGAACAGATCAACACAGGTACTCTAGCTACAATGGAACAAGATATGAGAGTGTTTTTTGACCTGGCATCGTATCATTCTAAATAAAATTGGTGTTTTATTAGTAATAAGTGCCTGTCACACAACTCAGATGACTATTGGATACTAACGCTCAATATTTTAAGGGATAAATAAGTTCTAGCCCAGCATAAAAATCAAGCAATCTGCTATTAAAGAAAGGGGGGGATGTAAAACTGGAATGATTGTTACATTCTATCTCAAAACGTCAGGTCTGGGGCAGACAGGAAGGAAGGCTGAGCAATAAACTGGACCCTCTAATCGCCACTTGCCTCTTATGCTCTTTTTCAATGCAGTAAATGACCATCGAGCCTTCTGCTCCTCAATGACCAAACACCGAAAATAATTTTCTTTTAGAAGACTTTGTTCAACCTAATTTGTGAGTAAAATTTCCTAAGGGCAGCAGTGAAAGGCCTTAGATAATGAGGAAGTCTTCAAACTCGGGGGCCTGATGAGATCTGGCTGGAACGTTACCATACACCATTAATCAACTGTTACTAGGCAGAGTCACGGAACCCAGATAGAGGTCAATGGATCACATGACCCACAGCACTCCTCACTCTCAGTGTCCTGCTGTTTAAACTGCAGCATGAGTGACTTTGTAGCTACCCCCAGTTAGCAGAATTCACAGCCCGAGTCAGTTTATCTTCTAGAAGGTTCAGTTCAGACTGTCCTAACTTCTTGAGTAAAACAAAATAGAAAAGATGGTGGGGGACAAACAAGTTGTCAGAGTATATTGGCCATACAGTTTATAAGGAAGAATCAAATTGGAAATAAAACGTACATTTAGATTCCGTTTGGTGCCTCATCTAATTTAAAATAGTATGTCTATTTAAAAAATGGCAAGTATCCCTCCCCCGCCCCGGGGTATTTTTTAGACATAGTATTTCATACATAAATCCTTTATGCAATCCAAACTGTAGATGTTACATTTCATTATTTGCCCTGGAACTGGGTACTTTTTTTTTTTCTTTCTGCTGCTGGGTAAACCAGACACAACTTTATTGAGCTCATGACATATCTCACTCTTCATTAATTTCCATTTGACACTATTTGTATGGTGATGCATTGCAGATTCTAAATCACAAAGTAACTATTTGCCAGGAAGAATATCACTAGAAGGTTGTGAAAGAGACATAAATAAAAGTCTAAACTGTCCTTTAAATACCTTCTTGCATTTGCAAAAGTTCCCAAATCCCAACCTTTTTCTCTTATTTCTTCATTCCCCATATTCTAGCAATTTCTCAGTCAGTATTAAATAAAGAAATAAAAAGAGTATAAAAGAGTGAAACAACTTACAGGCATATTTATATATAATCCCTAATTTATTTCAGCCTGCCCTTTTTAGTCACACTTGAATTAAGGTTCTGGGTAGCAGCCACATTTAATAGAAACACAACAAAAGGTCATCGAGGGAGACAAATGGGGCTGTGGGTCAGTCCTATTTTCACATCAGTCTAAATATGGAGCAGTTGAACTGTTCTATTATAATAACTCTAAGACCCTAGTTTTTATTTCTGAAGTAAGATCAGCTGTTTATTTTGTCAAATAAGAGCTTTCCTACATCTTTACAAAAACACAGAAATATAATTTATGCGATAAGAAGAGGCAAACTGATTTAAGAGTGATGATATCTTTTCAATTCTTTTTTTTTAGATTCAGGCTAAATATTCTCTAAAGTCATTGCTTTTTGTTTCATGCTGATTCCAATTTGGAAGTCAGAGAGCTAGTGGGACAAAATGCTTTGACTCTTTCTGGACAATGGTAGGTAATCTCAATGGGTAACTCTTGCATGCATTTTGGCCAGTAGTACATTCTAAGAACTTATCAGAATAATTATTTTTAAAAAATCATATTAAGCAAAGAAAGCATATGAAAAGGTGTGTAAGATTATATTTTAAACAGAGAAATTTGAAGGTGATTAAAATGTCTCAGGAGAGTGAATAGGTAAATTAAGTTAGAATTCATTGATAATATATTTATCTTTGGTATTTGGAATGGTAATAGATATTATTTTAATATTTCCTTTCATAAAATAATGATAATAATAAGCATTATTCTTTGTTTTTTGGTTTGCAAATATATCACTGTGCTGTGGGACAAATCGGGTTATAGAATAGTATGAATTAATTTTTTAACTGAATTTTATATGGCGATAAACTGATAGAAACTTATGAAAGGATATTCAACAAAATATAAACAATGGAAAGATCCAGTATGCAAAACAATGCATACAAACTTTATGAACTTTATAAGTAAACCAGTATAAAATTTAAAAAAAAAATTAAAATGTAGACATGGGTTGCCATGAGGTAGTTAGGTCATAAATTCTTTCCATTTCATCTTAATATCTTTCAAGGTTTTTTTAACCTTCCTGATTTCATTCTTCTTTCCTTCCTTCCTCTGCTTCTTTTTAGCAACAATGAGGAAAATACATGCAAAGCAATTTCCATTTTGAGGAGAAAAAAGGAGGCGGGCAGGAGAGGGTAAAGAGAGGTCCCTGCACCGAAGCCTGCCTGCCCATCTGGGTTAGTGACATGCGTGCAAAGGGCCTAAATAGAGGTGAAGGGAAAGTGGGAAGGAAGGCTTCACCACACTAAATGAAAAGCAAACAATATGCATATCAGCATCCCAAGGAGATGTACCACTCTGCTGGGAAAGCCCAAGACAAAAGAATTATCGGACACAACAGTTCAAAGCATATTGCACCTGTCAAAATGTCTGTCATCTTCTATAGAAATGCACCATTCTAAGAGAGAAAAGGGAAACTTTAGCAAAGTCACTCAAGAACAACAGCTTACTTTGTCCCCTTCCTCTAGCCAACTCTTCCATCTGAAAGCCATTTAGCTCCATGTTAAAGATTGCCTGGAAGGACCAGACAATAGGAAGGTCTCTTTCATTGTCAAGGACAGTTACACTTTGAAGATGACGCTCAAAAGAGGTTAAAATGGGTCAACAAGCAATTGTTGGGTCTATGCAAGACATGTGAACAGAACATTGTTAAAATCACAAAAAAAAAAAAGTCTTGATCTCAAAGAATTCAACTTTAACCTAGGGGAGGTGTGGGAAGGAAGGAACTAGCAAGCATACTAACTTCATCCTAAATAAGAATGAAAAAGGAAGCCCAGTCCAAGGGGATTAGTTCATAAACAGTTTGAGAATGGCCCTTGCTATTCCAAGCATCCACTCACACTGTAAACTACAAGGATGACCACAATTTAGAGTAAAATGAGAAAATGGGATTTTTAAAAAAGATAAAATTATTGGAGTTAATTTATGCAGGCTGTTAGATCTGTAATATTTTTATTTTCTTGATATATTTTGGCATATACCCAGCATTTAGGTAGACGCCACATTTAAATATTCACTATTGCTTTAAATAATTTTCTAGATAATCTGTATAAGGAAAGCTGGAAGTTCACTTAAGGCAAGTGGATATGAAAAGGGGAAGCTCTGGAGATTGGAGTCTGTCAGTCTGGGTCTGTGCCCCGCCTCTGACAACTATCCATCAGTTCTCAGATTCCGCCTCTGCAAATGAAAACTTTCTATCTTGGAGGAAGTGTAGAAAAAAGGTCCCTTTAGAAGCAAGGATGCCAAGAAATAGTCACATTTGCCTTGAGAATATTATCAGGACATCAACTTGGTTAAAGTCAGTGAAAAAAGGAAGGTACTTCACAGGCGAAACAGGACCTACAACCATGGGCTAACTAAAGCCACATTCCTCCTCAGAAAGCCCATCCTCCCTCCCTAAATTATCTGCTTTGCGTATACATTTAAAAGTGAGGAGATAGGACATATCCCTGACACATTTTTTTCCCTGATTTTATACCATGTAATGTTTCATTGCTCTGTCCTTGTCCACTTAAGTATAGGTTCTGCATAAGCATAATCAGATGTTCTGGAATTCCCATTCTTCACAATGTTAGCTACAATTTATTGTGATCCACACTGTCAAATGTCTCTGTTTAGACACTGAAAAACAAATAGACATTCTTCTGGTGCTCTGTGCTTTCAGCCAAGTCCACGTGACATTGGTTATGATGTTACAAGTGCCCTGAAGACATAGCAACTGTTAGGCAAAGTTTCATTCTTTCGTACCTAAGATGAATCAGAGGCGATGGTACCTAATAACAGCAAGTTATACATAAAATACAATGTTACATATACATGGCATATATCTATATCTATATCTAATCTAATCTATCTATCTCTATCTCTCTCTATATATATCTGTATCTATCTATATGATAGAGAGAGAGAGATATAGATACATACACACACACTTTATATATATATACTCTGAATATTCTAATTCTATATATACTCTATATATATAAATTATGTATATTCTATGTATATATGTGTGTGTATATATGTATATGTATATGTGTACATATGTTGTTGTTATTGTTGTTGTTATGGGCTGTTGAGTCATCTGTGACTAGTAACAACTATATGTACAATTGTATATGTACAACAGCCCTAAACCCTGCTCTATATGCCAATCTTATTGTCTCCGACACACTTATTCCCATTACGCCAGTGACTGCATCAATCTATCTCATCGAGGCTCTCCTGGGCTGTCCCTCCACTCTTCCAAGCATGATGTCCCTCTCCAAGGACTGATCCTGACTTGCAACATGTCCAAAGTATGTAAGACAGAGCTTCAGAATCCTTGCCTCCAAGGAGCAGCACAGCTTCACCCTCTCTAGGACAGACCTATATGTTCTCCTAGCAATCCATGGTATATTCCATACTCTTTTCCAGCACCAAAGCTCAAAGGCATCAATTCTCCTTCTATAATCCCTAGTCATTGACCATCTCTCTGATGCATAGCAAGTAATTGCAAAGACCATGGCCTGTATCAGGTACACCTTAGCCTCCAAACTGACATCATTGCTCTTCAGTACTTTGGAGAGGTCTCTGACAGATTATTTTCCCAATGCAATTCATCTTTTAATTTCCTGTATGCTGGTACCAAGAGTATTGATTATAGAGCCAAGCAAATGGAAACTGTCAACAATCTCAATCTCTCCATCATCCATCATGATGCTGTCAATCCGTCCAGTGATGAGAATCTTTGTTTTCCTGATGTTGAGCTTCAATTCATATTGAAGGTTGCAGTACTTGACCTTCTGCAGCAAGTGCTTCAGGTCCTCCTCAGTTTCAGCAAGTGGGGTTGTGTTATCTGCATAATGTAGATTGCTGATTAGTCTACCTCCAATCCTGATGCCACACTTCTCCTCACAGAGCCCAGCCTCCCAGGTAGTCTGTTCTGCATATAGATTGAAAAGATATGGAGATAGGATACATCCTTGATGCACACCCTTCTCAATTTTGAACCATGCAGTGTTTTCTTGCTCCGTTCTGACGACTGCCTCATGGTTCAAGTCTAGGTTTCACATAAGGACAATCAAGTTTTCTGGGATTCCCATTCTTCTATGAGTCACCACAGTTTTTTGTGATTCGCAGTTAAGTGCCTATGCATAGTCAATGAAACACAGAAAGACATTCCTCTCGTATTCTCTACTTTCAGCCAAGATTTAGCTGACATTAGCTATAATATTCCTAGTGTCACAGCCTCACCTAAATCCAGTTTGCCCTTCAGTCAGTTCTCTGTTGATGCGCTGTTCCAGTCATTTTTGGATAATCTTCAGCAGAATCCTGTTTGCATGTGGTATCAATGATACTGCTCAATAATTTCCACACTCTATTGGATCACCTTTCTTTGGAAAGGGAATAAGTATAGATCTCTTCCAGTCAGTTGCTCAGGTGGTCGTCCTCCAAATTTCTTGACACGACTTGGTGAGCACATTCAGGGCATCATATGTTTGTTGAAATATGTCAGTCAGTATGCCATCAATTCCTGGGGTCTTGTTTTTTGCCAACTCTTTCAGAGCAGCTTGAACTTCTTTCTTCATCACCACAGGCCCTTGATCATATGTTGTTTCATGAAATTCTTCTGTGTCCACCAACTCCTTTTGGTACAATGGCTCTGTATACTGTTTCCATCTTCTTTTAATGCTTCCTGGATCTTTTAATATTCTGTTCTGCATATAGATTGAAAAGGTACGGAGACAGGAAACATTCCTTGTGTACACCCTTCTTGACTGTTGTGATTAACCCAATCAAATGTCTATCCATAGCCATTGAAACACAATATATTGTTACATGTGGAACAGATCATTGGGAGGCTGGGCTGTATGAGAAAGTATGTGACATCAGGACTGGAGGAAGACTCATCAATAAACTGTGTTATGCAGATTACACAACCCCACTTGCTGAAACTGAGGAGGACCTGAAGCACTTGCTGCAGAAGGTCAAGGGTTGCAGCCTTCAATATGGATTGAAGTGCAACATCAAAAAAACAAAGATTCTCACTACATTGGAAGCATCATGATGTATGCTGAAGAGACTGAGATTGTTAATAGACCTAGTTTGTTTGGCTCCACAATAACACTCTTGCTACCAGCAGCCATGGAATCAAAAGATGAATTGCATTGGGAAAGTCGGCTGTCAGGGACATCTCCAGAGTACTGAAGAGCAGTCTGCAGATTAAGGTGCACCTGATCCAGGCCATGGTCTTTGTCATTACATATTATGCATCAGAAAGCTGGACAATGACTAGGAATGATAGAAGGAGAATTGATGCCTTTTCATTGTGGTGCTGTAGAAGAGTATTAAATATATATACCATGGACTGATAGGGGAACAAACAGGTTCGTTCTGGAGAGGGTGAAACCAGGCTGCTCCTTGGCGGCAAGGATCCTGAATCTTGGTCTGACATACGTTGGGCATGTTGCAAGGAGGGAGCAGTCCTTGGAATGGACCATCATGTTTGAGAAGTTGGAGGGACAGCAAAGAAAGGAAGACCCTGGATGAGATGGTTTGATTTAGTGACTGGGATAAGGGGGTAGGTGTGTCAGAGACAATAAGGCTAGCTTAGGATAGAACACGTTCAGAGCTCTTGAACATAAGATTCCTATGAGTTGCAGGTAACTCAACGGCATATAACAACAACAATAGGTAGGTAGGTAGGTAGGTAGGTAGGTAGGTAGGTAGGTAGGTAGATAGACAATAGATAGATAGTGTTTGGTAGTAAATCACACTGGAGAAGATTACCCATCTTTCTCCTGTGGAGTCGCTGATGGCCTGGAACCATGTACCTTTGGGATTCCAACACAGCTTCTTGCCACTAGGCCCCCTATAGAGCTCTCTATATCTACTCTTTAACTGGAACAACTGATAGGTTCATATATGTCTTTGAGTTGGAGGTGAAATGCCTTACATTTAAACCATCAGAGCTCTCTCTGTTTCTATATATGTATTGTTGTTAGGTGCCTTTCCACTGACTCTGAGTCATAGTCACCCTATGAACCTATGAACAACAGATGTGAACGACCTTTCACCATCCTCGTGATCTCTGTCATGCTCACGGCCATTGTGATCATCACTATGTCAGTCATCATTTTACTATATTCCTGTTTTTCTCTGACTATCCTTCCCAGCATGATGTCTCTCTCTAAGGACTGATTTTTCCTCCTTGTTTCTAGGGAGTCCCCAAGTTGCATTTCCTTAAGACAGATAAGTATATATTTTCAATGCCTTGTACTTAGTTACTTATACATTCTGATCATTACTAATACTACTAAATTTATAAAATTTATCATATAGTTTTATTATTTGTTAAAGTAAAATGGATATAACAGGAAATAATTATAATAAGGTCTAATTAAAAAACAACAACAACAAAAAACCCCCAACCAAATACTATCAACACTCTTTGGTACCAGCAGCCAGGAAATGAAGAGGAATTGCATTGTGAATGTCTGCTGTCAGAGACCTCTCCAAAGTACTGAGGAACAACGATGCCCGTCTGGAGACTAAGGTGCACCTGATTGAGCCCATGATCTTTACCATTACTTGTTATGCAAGAGAGAGCTGGATGATAGAGAGTTGATATCTTTGAGCTTTGGTGGTGGAAAAGAGTGTTGAATATACCATGGACTGCTAGAAGAACAAACAAGTTTGTCCTGGAGAGGGTGAACTCAGGCTGCTCCTTGGAGGCAGGGATTCTGAAGCTCTGTCTTATATAATTTGGACATGTTGCAAGGCAGGCTCAATCCTTGGAGAGGGACATCATGCTCAGGAGGATGGACGGACAGTGCAGGAGAGGAAAACCCTCAATGAGATGGATTGATTCAGTCACTCAGGTAATGGGGATAGGCGTGTCAGAGACAATAAGGTTGGCACAGGATAGAGCAGGGTTTAGGGCTGTTGTACATAGGGTTGCTATGAGTCAGAAGCAACCCGAGGGCACATAACAACAATATCCTAAATAATAAATTGCAGCATCTTTTTGTTAAAATCAGAAGGTATATTGGGTTGATCCATATCATCAAATGCCTATGCATAATCAATAAAGCATAAATACACTTTCTTCTGGTAGTCTTCACTTTCCGTGAGGATCCGTCTGACATATCAGTAATGATATCCCTGGTGCCTCTTCTAAATCCTACTTGAACTTATGGCAATTCTCTCTTTATGTATTGTTCTAGCCATTTTTGAATGATCTTCAGCAGTATTTTGCTTACATGTAATATTAATGATATTGTTTGACAGTATCCACATTCAGTTGACTCACCTTTCTTGGGAATGAGAACAAATATATACCTCTTCCAATTTGTTGGCCAGATTACTGTCCTCCAAATTTCCTGGCATAGACTGGTCAGTGCATCCAAGGCTACATCCATTAATTGAAATAAGTCAAGTTGGTATCCCACCAATTCCTGGGGCCTTATCTTTTGCCAGTGCGTCCCTCCTTCTTTACCATTTGATCTTGTTGACTTGGTACTTCCTGAAAGTTTTCAGTGTCAATCAATTCTTACTGGTGCAGTGATTCTGTGTATTTCCTGTATCTTGTTTTGATGTTTCTTGGTCAGTCAATATATTATTCATAGCATTCTTCAATACTATGACATGAGCCTTAAATTTGCTTTTCAAATCTTTCATCATGAGAGATGAAAAGTGAGTTCTTCCCTCTTTAATCTCCAATTCCAGCTCTCTGCTCATTCCATTATAATACTTTGCTTTGTCCTCCTGAGATGCCCTTTGAAATCTTCTGTCAGTTCTTTTACTTCGACATGTTTTCCTTTTGTTTTGGCTTCTCGACACTCTAGTGCAAATTTTAGAGTCTCTTTTAACATTCATCTTGGATTTTTCTTTCTCATTTTTTTTTGTAATGATGTATTACTTCCTTCATGGATGATATCCTTCATATCATTCCACAACTTATTTGGTCTTCGATTATTGGTGTTCAATGCCTCAAACCTATTCTTAAGACGAACTTGAAATTCAGATGGAATTGAATCACTATCATATCTTGGTTCTTGTGGACTTATTTTCATTTTCTTCAGCCTCAATTTGAACTTGCACATGAGTAATTAATGATCAGCTCCACATTCAGTCCCTGCTGATATTAAGGTTCTCCAATGATTTATTCCACAAATGTGGTCAATCTGATTCCTATGCAGCCCATCAGGTGACATCTGTGTGACTCTGGAGCATAACAAGTTGTGGTTGACCATGAGAAGAATCCTGGAGCACTTAATTATCCTAATGCAGAACCTATACCTGGACTAAGAGGCTGTTGTGTGAAGAGAGCAGGAGAAGACTTCACTGTTTAAAATTAAGAAGGGACTGTGTCAGGGTTCTATTCTATCTTCATACCTATTCAATATTTAGTCTGAGTGAATTATATGAGAATTTGGACTCTGTAAAGAGGAGTGTGGCATCAGGATTGGGGGAAGACTCACCAATAACCTGTGTTATGCACATGACACAACCTTACTTTAGAAGTGAGGAGGATGTGAAGCATTTGTTGCAGAAGATCAAAGAATGCAGCCTTCAGTATGGATTGCGTCTCAATGCCAGGAAAACAAAGATTCTTAGCCACTGAGCTGATAGGCAGTGTCATGATGGATGGAGAGGAGAATGAAACTGTCAACAGCTTCACCTTGCTTGGATCCACAACTAATAGCCTTGGTATCCGCAGTCAGGAAATAAGGAAACGCATTGCACTGGGAAAACCTATAATCAGGGACCTCTCCAAATTATTGAGGAATAATGTCAGTTTGAGGACTAAGATGTGTCTGATTCAGGCCGAAGTCTTTCTGATTACTTGCTATGCATCTATGAGCGTGACAGTGAATAAAGATGACAAGAAAATAATTGACACCTTTGAGCTGTGGTGTTGGAGAAGAGCACTGATCATCCCATGGATGGGCAAGAAAACAAATACATATCTTTTAAAGGCTGCAGGCAGATAATTCTTTTGAAACAGGAATGATGAGACTTTGCCTCACATACCTTTGACATGTTGCTAGGAGGTGTATTCCTTGGAGAGGGACATGATGTTGGAAAAGGTGGAAGGTCAGAGAAGGAGAGGAAGACCATTGAGTTGATTCTCACTCCTAGCAACTTTATGTACAACAGCTCTGAACTCTGCTCTATCTTGAGCCAACCTCATTGTCTCTGATACACCTATCCCCACTACCTCAGTCACTGAGTCAACCCATCCCAACTACGGTCTTTCTCTCTTGCACTGTCCCCCCACCCTTCCAAGCATCATCTCTCTCTCCAAGGACTGATTACCCCTTGTAACATGCCAAAGTATATCAAAACAAGCCTCAGAATCCTTGCCTCCAAGGAGCATCCTGGTTTCACCCTCTCCAGTTGAAACTGTTGGTTCTCCTAGCAATCCATGGTATATTCAATACTCTTCTACAGCACCATAATGAAAAGACATCAATTTTTCTATCATCCTTAGTCATTGTCCAGCTTTCTGATGCATAACAAGTAATTGTAAAGAGTATGGCCTGAATCAGGTGCACCTTAGTCTCCTGACTGACATCCTTGCTCTTCAGTACTCTGGAGACCTCTCTGACAGCGTATTTTCCTGATCTGACAAGGAGAAGGAAAAAATTGCGATAGTTTATTATCAAGTGTTGTTGTTACATGCGTAAGTGTCTTGCCCTATCCTGTACCATCCTCCTCATCTCAATATACTTGAATCTATTGTTGCAATTGCTTTCTAAAGCAATCTTGTTGAAGACCTTTCTCTCTTTCTCTGACGTTTCTCATTGTCAGCTTCTTGCCTCTCTAATGCAAGTTTCAGTCTCTTTTGACCTATTTGATCTTTTCTCTCTCCTTTGTCTTTATAGTGACCTTTTATTCTCTTGATGGATGATATGCGTGATGTCATCCCACAACTCATCTGATCTGATCAATCAATGGTATTTAATGACTCAACCCTATTCTTAAGATGATTTTTAAATTCATGTAGGATTGACTTGAGATCATATTTTGGTTCTCATTGGGACAAAAGAAAGACATGCTGAAGAAAAAGAGCTTTACAAAAGATTTCAAAGAGCAGCTCAAGAAGACAAAGTATTAGAACAGAATGTGCAGAGAGGTGGAATTGGAGAATAAAAGGGAAAGAATCACTCAGCGTTTCTCAAGCTGAAAGAACTGAAAATCAAACTCAAGCCTTGAGCGGAAATATTTAAAGACGTTAAGGGCAATGAAGCATCCAAAGAAGATGAAAGGAATACATAGAATCACTAAAAAGAATTGACCAATACTGAATTATTTCAGGAAGTACCATATCATCAAAGGCCAATGGTAATGAATGAAGAAGCTAAATCTGTATTGAAGACATTGTCAAAAAAATGGGCCCCAGGCTTCAATAGGATACAAATTGACATGTATCAACTAATAGATGAGGCCTTAGACATACTTACCCACCTATGCCAGAAAATTTGGAGGACAGTTCTGTAGGCAACTATTCAAAGGTATCCATATTTGTTCCTATTCCCAAGGAAGGTGATCCAACAGAATATGGATATTACCCAACAATATTTTCTTGATGTTCAGATGCAATCCATAGGGAAGGCTATATTCTTTTATCTCCTTCAGAAACTGTTTAAGTCCTCTTCACTTTTAGCAAGCAAGGTTGTGTCATCTGCATAGCACAAATTGTTGATAAGTCTTCCTGTAATCTTGATGCCACGTTCTTCTTTATATAGCTAGCCCGGGTTCTCAAATGGTCTGCTCAGAACTCTGAGTAGGTATGAGGAGAAAGGACACCACTCTGTCATATACCTTTCCTGATTTTAAACCGTGCAGTATTCCATGGACAGATGCTTCTTGGTCTAGTTACTCATTTCCCATGAGCACAGTTAAGTGTTCTTGAGTTCTCATTATCTCAATGATATCTACCATCTGTTATAATCCACACAGTCAAACATCCTTTCATGATCAATAAAATACGCACAAATCTTCCTGTTATTTCTTGCTTTCAGACAAGATCCATCTGACCTTAGAAATTAAATCTCTCAGACCACAGTCTCTTCTGGATCCACTTGAATTTTTGACAGTTCTGGACAATGTACTGTTCATTCATTCATTCATTCATTCATTTATTTATTTTTAGTAACCCTCACCTAGATTTCACTTGCAGGTTATATTAATGATATTATTGAATAAGCTCCACATTCTGTTAGCTCATCTTGTTTTGGAGAAGGTGAACAAATATGGGTATGTTCCAGTTAGTTGGCCAAAATCAAGTGAAAATATCCCATAACCCATATTATATATAAAAATCATGAGTTTGCCTGCATAGTACTTCTCTCTAACTAATGTAATGAAGCTAAAGTTATGACTGTTATGTGGATTATGCAAACGTTAACCTTAGACCAGGAAGCAGTCCTCAAAACAGAGCCAGGAAACACTCAGAGTTCCAATGAGGAAAGGAGTGTGTCAGGGATGCATCCTGTCTCCATAACTTTTCAATCTATATGCAGAACAGATCATTCGGGAGGCCAGACTTTATGAGGAATAATGTGACATCAGAATTAGAAGACTCGTAAACAACCTGTGTTATACAGATGACACAACCTTGTTTGCTGAAAATGAGGAGGACCTGAAGTGCTTGCTGCAGAAGGTCAAGGAATATAGTCTCCACTATGGACTGAAGTTCAATATAAAAAAAAAAAAAAGATTCTCACCACTGGACCAATTGGCAACACTATGATGGATGGAGAAGAGATTGAGGCTGTTAACAGTTACAGCTTGCTCGGCTCCGCAATCATCACTCTTGGCATCAGCAGCTGGGAAATCAAAGGTCTATTTGCATTAGATAAATCTGCTGTCAGGAACCTCTCTAGAGTACTTAAAAGCAATGATATCAGTCCTGAGACTAATGTGTGCCTGATCCAGGCCGTAGTCTTTGCAATTGTTTGCTATACATCAGAGTGCTAAACAATGGAAAAGAAGAATTGATGCCTTTGAGTTGCGGTTCTGGAGATGAGTCTTGAACATACCATGAACTGCCAAGGAAACAAATAGGTCTGTCTTGGAGAAGGTAAAACCAAGTTTCTCCTTGAGGCAAGGATTTTCTCCAATCTTTGGAGAAGGACATCCTGCTCAGAAGGATAGAGGTTTCACATAATCACATAACAATAACATTCTATGACAGGTTCAAAGCAGGAGTAGCATCCACTTCCTAGACAAACATGCTTCCAGAAACTCTATGAACTTTGATAAAGGTTGATAGTTGTAGAGGGGCTTCAGGGCTTTTGTTCACAGGGTCACTATGAATAGTGCTCTACTCAAAGGCAATAAACAACAACAACAACATGACTTTACTATAAGAAAACACTCTAATGGTGTGGTGATATATGGTACATGTTACATTACTAACCAGAAATTGAGTGATTCCATCCCATCAATTGCTTTTATGGGGAAAAAAATATGAGTACTCTCCTCCCCAAAAGATTTACAGCCCCAGAAAACTAATAGAAGGTTGCTATGAGTCAAAAATAATCTTGGAGATAGTGTCAACATTGTTGTTATTATTATGTGCCATCGGGTCACCTGCGACTCTTAGTGACCTTATGTGCAGCAGCTCTGAATCCTTCTCTGTCCTGAGCCAGTCTCACTAATTCTGACAAACCAACCCCCATTGCCCCAGTTAATGTATCAAGCCATCTCATCCTGGGTCTTCCTCTCTTGCACTGTCCGTCCACTCTTCCAAGTATGATGTCCTTCTCCAAGGACAGACCTCTCCTAGCCACGTGCCCAAAGTAAGTGAGGTGGAGCTTCAAAATCCTCCTAGGAGAGACTTGGTTTCACTCTCTCCTAGACAGACCAATTTGTTTTCTTGGCATTCAGTGGAATGTTCAAGACTCTTCTTCAGCACCACAACTCAAAGGCATCTATTCTTCATCTGTCATTCTTAGTTATTGTCTAACTCTCTGAAGCATAACAAGTAACTGAGAAGACCATGGCCTATATTAGGCACATCTTTGAATCTAGACTGGCATCATGGCTCTTCAGCACTCTGGAGAGGTCCATGATAGCAGATTTCCCCAATGTAATTTGTCTTTTGATTTCCTGACTGCTGATGTTAAGGGTGTTGATTGTGGAGCCAAGCAAGCTATAATTGCTGAAAACCTCAATCACTTCTCCATCTATCATGGTGCTGCCAATTGCCCCAGTGGTGAGAATCTTTGTCTTCTTGATGTTGAGCTTCAATCCATATCGAAGACTACAGTCATTGACCTTTTGCAGCAAGCGCCTCAGGCCCTCTTCACTTTCAGCAAGCAAGACTGTATCATCTGAATAACGCAGGTTATAAAGGAGTCTTCCTCCAAACCTGATGCCACACCCTTCTTCATAAAGCCCTGCCTCCTGAATGATCTGTTCTGCATACAGATTGAAAAGGTACAGGGACAGGATGCATTCCTGTCACACTCCTTTCCTGATTTTGAACCATGCAGTGTTTGCTTGCTCTGTTCTGAGGACTGTGTCTTGGTCTAAGTATAGGTTTCGCATAAACACAATCAAATGTTCTGAAATTCCCATTTTTCCCAAGGTTAGCCACAATTTATTGTGATCCACAAAATTGTCTTTGCATAGTCAGTGAAACACAGATAGACATTCTTCTGGTACTCTCTCCTCTCTGCCAAGATCCATCCGACATTGGCAATAATGTCCTTAGTACCACGACCCCTTCTAAACACAGCTTGTATTTCTGGTAGTGCTCAGTCAATGTACTGTTCAAGTCTTTTATAGATAATCTTCAAGAGGATTTTGCTAATGCCATATTAGTAAATATAATAAGCATATGTTTATAACTACATCATATTAATCTGGAACACTGGATATTAAGCAATACTTTTGAACATAAGTGCTATTAGAGTAATAATAATCAAATAAACTACACAGTTTTCATAGGACTACACAGACTTCTGAGTCGTAAGCAGTTATTGGATAGATTATTTCACTCTTATTGGATGAAATTATCGGTATCTCTATGTGCCAAACCGTGTGAATGCATGCCAGTGAGAAAATTGTAAGGGACTTGATTGATTAGAAACTAAGCATGTTGTATGGCACACCATGCAGTGTATAGTCACACTGGCTTGTATTTTTTAAGTCAAACAAATAATACATTAATCGGGAGGGGGAAAAACCTAACCATAAAAATCACTGGAAGTGGCCTTTCCATAGTATCTTCATCAACATCTGTTGTATAATGACTAGAACCAAGGCCACTGACTAAAATACCAGTTTAATAACAATTTCCCTAAGCTGCTCCAGTATTTTCTACCAAGAATCAGAAAGTTCATCATCTCTTTGACAGTAAACTTATTTCCAAGTGTTGCAGGGCCCCTGGCTAGGGTCTAGGCTCAGGTTTCCGACATGAAAACCTTCATATAGCCTGAAGAATGCCCTTAAGCACACAGGAGTCATCCAATTTCATGTTAACGATTAAGTTACCAACATTCAATTATATTTTCCAAACCGGTGTTTAGAAATTCTAAAGGCCCTTAGAAAACATCCTTAAACCAAAGCCCCGTTGGCAAGCGAAACCGCTTACCTGCGATAGCAAAACAAAGAGAGGTCCTCCTGCGCCCAGGCGGCACATTGCAAAGTGGCACGCGAAGTGCCCCATCCCTATTGTCGGGCGCAAAATCTTTCTAACACTGGGATACACCAGGGAACAAAAATACTATTAGAAATGGTTCAAAAGGAACATTTTTGGCGGCGTTAGAGACTTTTGACATTATTTATTAGGTTCAAAAATGGTTCACAAAAGCCTCACAATAGTCCTGTGGAAACCAGTCCATCTGAGGCCCTTTCTGTTGTCCTGCACAGGCATTGATTTGAGGATGGGCAGCACTCGCAAAACAATTCCTCCCAGCGGGTCAATGCAAGTGAGCATTCACCCCGGCCAGGGAGGGGTCTGTGAACAAGCCTTATGGAAACGCCCGGGGTGGGCTGGAGGGAGGAGAGGAGAAATCCTTTATTAACCTCTCCGAGAAAGGATGCGTGGAAGCGCAGGCAAGCTGAGGAATGGGCTCTCCTGCCAGATTGCCCTGAAGGGAGGCATCTGCCCTGGGCCCCCTTTCCCTGTGGAGCTGAGGATGCTTGGGGAGCATCTCTGGTGCCATGGAAACTACGCATCTTCCACTGGGATTTCTAGGCGTGCCTTGAAGCCCACTTTGGAAACCAGGGTTTGCCAGAGTGTCTGCGGTGGTCTCCACACACTGCACCAGTTTAAGTTCTGAGGAGGTCCTTGAGACTCCTCTACAGAGTCCTAGAGTAGTGAAAGATCACCTTTCTGCATCTGGAATAAAGAAGGTTTGGGGTGACTCTGAACACTGTGGAATCTGTAACCCAGGGCTGTCTAATAGTCTCTGGGATGGTACATGTCCGACAGACCTGAGTTTGTAATGCATCTCCTCATGAGTTCCCACAGCTTTCCTTAAGAAAAGAAAAAGATTAGCTCTTCCTTTCTTGCTCATTGAAATTCTCTCACTTGCTTCCCAAAAATATTTTAATAAACTCTCAAAAGACTCCCTTCAAGAGAAACTGTTCAAAACTCCAGGAGGAGGACATAGATATTAAAATGAGATGTCATCTCCTAAGTGTGAGAGGAGTTTGTGGATGGTGGGTTCCCATCACACAAAAGCACACATCTGCAGCAATCATAGGCTAAAAGTCTAAAAAATAAAGACTAAATTGTTCATGAGTTTTACTGGAACATGGAAAGCTGAAAAACAACTCAATCAAGGAATTAAGCCTAATGTTTGGTCCGCACAACACAAAAGCACATGTAACAACAATCACAATGGTTATAACACATTTTATTAATTTTTCTTGCTTTTTGAAATAGATTCTTATTAAATAAATTGTTTTGGTTTTGTTGTTTGTTTAACAACAACACAAACTAACACTGCAAAAGGAAAAATGGCAAAAACAGTTGCGTGTTTATCTAGTTGTGAAAACGTTGGCAGGTCAAACACATTCAGAGATACTTCAAGAATAGGGGGCTAGCTATTAGAAGCCAGTATTAGAAGCCCTGTGGGAAGTTTGACTCTACACAGGTAATCACAATTGATTTAATCACAACTAACAACAATAGTGTGTGTGTGTGTGTGTGTGTGTGTGTGTGTGTGTGTGTGTGTGTAAACTTTGGGCAGCACAAAAATTAATCACTCTCGCCTTAACCTGATCAATGATTTGAACTTACCGGTTGACTCCACTGGAGTTGAAAAAAAAAATCATGAACAACTTCCATGAAAATTACTAGAAAGTCCCACAGGAAAGTTCTACCCTATGACCACCAAGTTCAGTATGATCACCAAGATTTGGAATCAACTTGACAGCACACAACAAAATATTGATGTTTTCATCTGTGGAATTTTGCCCGCTGACCCACACAAATTAGGTTTGAATTCTTCAGGAGTTAATTAAGAAAATTTAAGTGTTTCAAGTTGCTTTCTCTAAGTTTTGAAAAGCACTTTCAATAAGGTGTCAAACAAAGCCAACAAATTGCTGCTAAGTTGGAACCTACCCATAGCTGATCTTCTGGAAGGTTTTCAGAGTCCCTAAATCACACAGGAGATTGTCTATTTTTCTACCTCACAGCAGTTGGTGGATTCAAACTGCTTGTCTTTGGGTTGATAATGTAGCTCCTTAGCCACAAGGCTACTAGAGCTCCTAGAACAGGATGTAGATATCTAAGATACTGGAAACAAATCACAGGATAATCCACAATTTATTTAAAAAATGGGCAATTCAATGTTTACTGCCTTCTAAAGTAGCTAGAACACAACCTCTCTCTGAGTGATTCTATTAAGTTCAGTTCCTATTCTTCTTTAACAGCTGTGCTCTGGGCATCTCACACTACACATTCGACACACCTAAGTCAAACAGTGGAAGACTTTCCATGAATCTGATTTCTCCAGTGTGACAACACTTTCCTGAAAGTTTAGGCAGAATACCACTGTCTCCAAGTAGATGAAGTACTTTCCAGATTGGAAAAGAAGCATATTACTCTTTGGAAATTAGATGCTTAACAGCTGTTTGTTGACTGAGAGCCCAGCCTAGGTAGGTGACCCGTTCACGGTAATCAGTATCACCAGTTCATGAAGATTCCACAAGAATATGGACATGTGAACGTGGCTCGAGAATATGGAGTAACAGAATTTGACCTAGACAGAACGTGTTTAACTCTACCTTGAGTCAAAGGATAGGAATTCCTTCACTGAATGCAATTTGGTAAAATACAAGGATATGGGATCAGGTTATCAAATTCAAATCCCAGCTCCTCACCTGGCCTAAGTCTTTTTGTCTTTACTTGAACTTAAAATACAGGGATTGTATTACCTACTGTGTAGGGTTGCTAGTGAGATTAAGTTTGTTCATTCATTCATTTACTCATTGTTAATATCTATTGAGTGCCTCCATGGTTCCAAAGCTCATTCCTTCCTGTCTACTTTCCTTACTTTTACTCATTCCTCCTACTATCTGTTGTAATTTCAAAACACTTAATCATCACATACATTTCTCTGCATTATGAATTCAAGGCTTCCTTATCTGAGTAAAGTTAGGATGATAATTGTATATATCTGTCGATTATGTATGAGGATTTCATTTAGATAATGTTAAAGGCTTAGCCCATTGTGAGAGCTTAATACACGGTGACTGACCTGGTTTTAATAATTTGTATTGTGTTTTTTTCCCTCCTCTTTTCTCATTACTGTTGAGACAGAACTGAGTAATAGCTGAGGCTCCAGCAGGATTTTCAGAGGCTGTAAATAACAAGTGCAAAGAAAGCCCATCTTTCTACTGTGCAGCAGCTGGTGAATTCGAACTGCACTCCTTGGGGCTGGCTGTGCAAATTCCTACCCACGAGGCCACTATAACTCCGCAATATTTTTATTATTTTAGTAGCAATATTTGTAACCTATTATAAGAATTAGACTAGTATATGTAGTATAATTATATATTATAATGAAATATAATGAGGGAGCTCTGGTGACCTACTGGTAAGAAACTACTGCAATCCCAAAGGCATATGGGTCAAATCCACCAGCAGTTCTGTAAGATAAAGTTGGGCAATTTCCTCCTGTGTGATTAAGTGGCTCTGAAAACCACTGGAGGGTCACCTATGGGTTGGTTCTGACTCAATGGCACACAACAAAAAAATAGCATGTTATTATCTATTATATTAGCTATATTCATTCTATACTATAATAATAGAATACATACAACAGATTTAAAAGATTCTTTTTTATCTAGTATGACTCCTGGAGCCCTGGTGGCTTAGCATATGAGGTCACTAACTGAAAGGCCCATAGTTTGAACATCCCAGTAACTCCTTAGGAAAAAAGATGAGCAATCTCGGGCTCAGAAACTACGTAAAGGTTCGATGTACAATAGCGGTAGGTTTATGATAACTGAATGATAACTATTTATCATCAACTCACATTTTCTCTTCCAATACAGTGTGTGGCAACAAATCCATTTTCAATAAGGACTAACTGGTACAGTTCTTATCATAATAACTACTAAAATAGTCAGGAATGCTGCTGCTAATATTAAAACAAAAAAAATCAATCAATTTAAGTGAGAGTGGAAGAATTAGAGATCACAACGTGATGCCTACCATTTAGGACAGGCCATTCCTCTGAGTAACAGGATTATTGTCTCAGAAATCTGTTGTGATGACCAATGTATGTGCCTGTAGCCTCCAGATACACAGGACCTACTAAGTGTAACAGGGTTGACTTTTACACCATTTGACTTTGCAAAACTCGACTGATTCAGGCTTGCTTGGGTATGTTCTTACTTTTCTGTTTGAATTGTGTTCACTGGATTGACTTTGGTAGAAACTGGCTTCTGTGTAGCTGCCTTCTTTGGAAGAATCTGTGTCCACAGGGGAATGCTTGAATGAATCCTGGTGAGTATAAAGTAGAAGTCAGTGACTTCTGAATCTTTCATATACTTATTATAAAAAGATAGACAAGTAAGTTGAAAAGACTGCACTTCAAAATATCTGCTGACTGACTTACAGACAGGATGGAGTCAGGCTGTGTGTGTGTGTGTGT
>NW_006399818.1:13727066-13727625 GCF_000299155.1 Elephantulus edwardii
GGAAGCCCCTCTATGACATGGATTGATTCTGTGACTGGGATAATGGGGTAGGTGTGTCAGAGACAATAAGAATGGCACAGGATAGAGCAGGACTTAGGGATATAGTATATATGGTCACTATGAGTTACAGTCAATTTGATGGCATATAACAACATGTTTAAATCATATATAAAAGTACATAAATATAGCTATATTTTTAAGTTAGCATAGCTTTATGTGTATTATATGTTCAGACTATATTTCACACATATATCAAGTGCTTTAATTTTATTAACAACACCATGAGGTAGGGACTACTAATCTCTACATTTTACAGATGAGGAAAACTGAGGTACAGAGCAGTAAAGGATCTGACTGAAGTACATATAGTTATTAAGTGGCAATGCTAGAATTTGGAGAGTCTGGCTCCAAAGCCCTCTCTCTATATTAGCCAAAGCAGGTAGAAGCACTTATGTTAGGGTCTGCTGATCCTGTACCCCTGAAGTCTAAACAGATTTCCAGAATTCTACTGTGGAATTCTTCTTCTCAGAAATTTCAGGGCAGGACTAACTCTCAGTTT
>NW_006399818.1:13729385-13738508 GCF_000299155.1 Elephantulus edwardii
ACAGCGCAGGAGAGGAAGGCCCTCTCTGAGGTGGATTGATTCAGTGACTGGGATAATTGGGATGGGAGTGTCAGAGACGGTGCGACTGGCACAGGACAGAGTGGAGTTTAGGGCTGTTGTACATAGGGTCGCTATGAGTCGCAGGCGACTCAACAGCACATAACAACAACAACAACAACAACAGTCAACACTCTTGGTAACAGCAGCCAGGAAATCAAGTGACAAATTGCATTGGGAAAGTCAGCTGTGAGGGACCTCTCAAGAGCAACGACATCAGGATGGAGACTAAGGTGCACCTGGTCCGGGCTATAGTTGTCACAATTACGTGCTTATGCATCAGAGAGTTGGACAGTGAATAGGGATGATAGTAAGAGAATTGATGCCTTTGAGCTGTGGTGCTGGAGAAGCGTGTTGAATATACCATCGACTGCTAGGAGAATAAACAGGTTTTAACTGGAGAAGGTGAAGCTGGACTGCTCCTTGGAGTCAAGGATTCTGAAGCTTCGTCTGACATACTTTGGGCATTTTGCAAGGCGGGACTGGTGCTTGGAGAGGGACATTATGTGTGGCAGAGTGGAAGGGCGGCGCAGGAGAGGAAGCCCTTCGATGAGATGGATTGATTCTGTGACTGGAAATGTTTGAGTCATAGAAAAAATCTGGGGAAATTCCATCTTATTTTCTGAAATATTTTCTATGGAATTTGTGAGAGTTCTTCTCTGAATGCTTGACAAAATTCACTAGTAAAATCATCTGGTCCAAGTGTTTATTTGGTTTTTGTTTGTTTTTTTGTTGGTGGTGATGATGAAAGTTGTTCTATTACCTGTTCGTTTTTTAAAAAAATTTGTAATGTGTCTGTTCATGTGTTCTATTTCATTCTGTGTCAATTTTGATAGATTGTGAGTTTCTCAGGGTTTGTCCATTTCCTCTAGGTTTTCATATTTCTTTGAGTATAGTTCTTCATGATATTCCATTGTTAACTATTTTATTTCAGTTGGTTCTGTTGTGTCATTGCTCCTTTCATCTCTTATCCAGATTACTTGTATCTTTTCTTTCCCTTTGTTAGTTTTGCTAGTGGTTTGTCAACTTTATTGACCTTTTCAAAGAACCAACTCTAAGTCTTGTTGCTGATTCCAATTGTTTTCCTGTTTTCTATTTCACTTATATCTGCCCTATGTTTTAGAATTTATTTTCTTTTATAGGTTTGTAGGATTTCTTACTGTTCAAGAATTGATATTTTAGATACTGGCAATATATTTAATGGAAAAAGAGAAAATTATCCTCTCGGATACAGAAGTAGGTATATGAAACAGGAGTGTGTGTGTGTGTATATGTGTGAGAGAGAGAGAGAAAGAGAGAGAGAAATTTAGAACTTGAAGGAGGTGAGATATTTCAGCAGAGTAAGAGGTGCTTCTGTGGATGAGATAAGGAGATAGACAATTCATTTCTGCTTACTTTGTTATCAAATAAAAATATTTTAAAATTATTTCAACCAGTGTAATTCAAAAGTTGGGAAAAAAAGAAAGACCAAAATGGATGCAAGACAAACCTCTGGAACTTGATTTAGAATGTAGATAAGCTAAGTAAAGGAAGAAATGATGAAATAAGAGAGCTGAATAGTCTCCTCCTGTACCAGTCAGATCCAATTTGACGGCACACACACACACACACACACACACACACACACACACACGAATGTAATGAAATTAAAAAAACAAACAAACAAACAAAACAACGCTTGGGTTAAGTTCCATTAACAAAACAAAAAGAGAGAGAGAGAAAGAGAGCTGAATAGAAGATTTCAAAGGAAATCTTGAAAACACAAAGAAAAGTCTTATATTAGCGTGTCAAAGATTTGAAATGAGAAAAGCAAAAGGGAATAACTTACTCAGCATTTCTAAGCTGAAAAAATGGAAAGAAAACAAGCCTCAAGTAGCAACACTTTGGGATTCAATGGGCAAAATACTGAATGATAGAGGAAATATCAAAAGAAAATGGAAGAACAGTTACTGAACCACAAAGAATTGGCCAATAATAAAAAATTTCAGGAAGTAGAATAAGACCAAGAACCAGCGATACTCAACAAAGAATCCCAAGATGCACTGACGTCACTGGTGACAAATGACACTTAACTAGCTGATGGGAAACTAATTGAGGATGCAGCCTTGGATGTATTCACCTATTTGCTAAGACCTTGCCAACAGGCTGGAAGAGATCTTTGGGTTCATGACCAAAAAAAAAAAAGATGATCTGACAAAAGATGAAGTTATAAAACAATAACATTACTATTTTAAGTTGGCAAAAATCTTTCTGAAGATTATTCATAAAGGACTAGAACAGCAGATTGACATAGAACTGATAGAACTCCAAGCTGTCTATAAAAGAAACCTTGTCATTAAGGCCATCATTCCTGACATTAATGGATCTGTATTGCTAACCAAAGGGCCATGCATCTTTAGTAGTTTGAAATAACCAGAAGTTCCTCAGGGAAGAGATAAATAGTCTCCTATCCTTGAAATTTGCAGCTTCTGAAACCCAATGGAGGGTCACTATGAGTTAGAATTGACTCAATGGCAATAAATTTAAATTTAACAACAACATAGAGCTCTGTTGGCCTAGTGGATAGAAAGTTATGCTACCAATCCAAAGGTGGGTGATCTTTATCTGCAGCCCTCAGGCCTGGTTTTGATTGTTTTTGGTCAAACATTCTTCTAAGTGGTATAGTACTGGTCTGTCCATTTGCTATACAGAGATAACTCGTCATTGCTGTGATGCTAAACACTGTGACACTGATATGTCAGATGCGATAATGGTTACCCATGGTGGGCAGTGTTTAAAACAAACTTGGAAGCAGAAGTGGCATCCTCTCCTGAAATAGCCTGCCTCTGGAAACTCTATGAATGTGGAGAAATGATGAAAGTTATACAAGTGTTCAGGTCTTCCATTCATAGGGTTGCTATGAGCCATCTACAACTTGATGGCACTTCACAACAACTTCAAAGTCACTCTCAGCAAATCTGCTCTGTGAAATAAGATAGAGACACATCCACAAAACTAACAGGGCAAATAGTGATATAATCACTGGCTAGACAACTATCCTTATCTTAGATCAAGTAAGTTCCCAAAGCACTGGCATGTATAACGATTATGAATAGAAAAGAAATGACAGTTTGAGTACTTTTCCAAAGGCTCAGTGGTGGCAATTAGCAGAGCGGGTATTTGAACCTTTGTATTTCTCATGCCAATGCCTCCATTCTTAACTTCTCCCTCAGGCTAGCTGTGAAGGTACCCAGTACTACCAGTCGTTATCACATCAACTCAGACTCATGGCAATCTCACGTATATCAGAGTAAAACTGTGAACCACAGAGTTTTCAAGGATTGATTTTTTTTTCCCCAGAAGTACTAATTCTTTCAACAAAAGTAGCTCTTTCTTCTGAGGCACCTTTTAGTAGGCTTGAACCTCCAATTTCTCAATTAGCAGTTAATTATTTTAATGGTTTGTACTAACTAGTGACTTCTTACTGGTGTAAAGATCCAACTTTTCCCAACTACAGAGTTACTGTGGAAGTATTTCTTTTTCTTGGTGCTTTGCTTTTTTGTTAAAAATATATTCCAATGATCACACTTAGTAGGTTATTTTAATGTACAGGCAATTCTTTATAAGGCAGATCCACCATCTGTTGTTACTTTTAAGATAATATTGTGGTATCCAGAAGGTAGACTATTCAAGAATAAAATATATGTGTTTACAAAAACATTTCCCCCCTTAGATTTAAGCTGCAAAAAACTCATGACAGATGCTGAGTTCTTCATTATCTGTTAAATAGCAAAAGGCAAGTTTGCTAGTCCCTGCCCATTGGCAAGGGCTCAGTGGTGCCTAGTACACAGACATGTAGTGAACTTGTTGCTGTACTCTCCCTACTCACGTCTTTCAGATAGTCATCATATATAATCCAGAAAAAGAACTGATACATTTGAACTCTCAAGTTAGAAACAAATATTGAGTATATGGTGAACATCCAAAAGAGTTGATAAGTCAGTCTTTTAAAAAATGTAGCCAGGATACTCCTAAGAAGTGAAAAATGGCAACACCAGGAAGCTGGGCTAGGAGGCCTATGAGGCTCAGCAGTCAGACAGCTGGGCTGGGAGGTCCGGAGTGTCATCTTCACCGGGCAACATCCAAATAAAGCACTGGAGTAAACGGAGCCCGAGTCATCATATTAAGGCTTAGTTAGAGGCCTCATCTAATAGCCCCTTATGGGGCGAAAGAAGGGAGAAAACAAGTGCCAACTTTTTGTGTTGGGGAAATGACCGTATGTTGCTGCTCTTAATAGCTTAGAAACGTATATATTTGCATGTCTATCACCTGCTCTCACATACTTTAGACATGTTGCCAGGAGGGACCAGTCATTGGAGAAGGACATCGTGCTTGGAAGTGCAGAGGGTCAGTACAGGAGAGGAAGATCCCCGATGAGGTGGATTGATACTGTGCTATGACAATGGGGTCAGGTGTGTCAGAGGTGGTGAGGCTGGCCCAGGATTGGGCAAGGTTCACAGCCATTGATCTTAGCGTTGCTCTGGGTTGTAATTAACTCAGTGACACATAACAATACAACAATAATTTAGGGATATCATCATGGAAGATCAACTGTTAGAAAAGGATATCCTGGTTAATAACAATAATCTCAATAAAAATGAAGAAAACTTTTGAAGAAAGGGATTAAGATAGTATCTGTAACAATGAACTCAATCACACCAGTGAGTGTAAGGAAGGGAAAGGACTGGATAATTTTTCATTATAATAAGATGATCATGAGCTGAAGGCAACTTGAAAGCAAATAATAACAATATATTTTTGTTTTTCACACTCCTTCAGTTTCTTGCACTTCTAGCTCCAGCAAGTTCATTTAAAACTGAAGCCCAGAGGCAACTGTGTTAGGCAAGAAACTAATCAGACAATTCTTCTAAATTCATCTCTATAAACAAATATAGGCTAATGATAACTCATTTCCTCTTCTATTTACATAAAACCAGACAGAAACCTGAAATAGGCCCTTCATTAGTGCTAAAAATTCCAATGTTACACTTTTTAAAAGTTCTCTCAGAACCCCATAAATGGATTCAAAGTTTTCTGCAGTCTTCAACTCTTCTTTACTCAAATTATATAGAATGAAATTTCCCCTTAAAACTAATGGGATGGAGTGTAAGGAAGAAAGAATCTAGAGTACATCAAACATTGAGAAGTGATAGAGTTTAGCGATCAGGGGCACAGGCACTGAGATCAGATGGTTCAAATCAAATCTATTTCTTTACTCTCTCTGATTGTTCTACCATTAGGCAGAGAGTGGGTGCAGCCAGGGTTGTCCAGCACATCGTCTTCACCTGGGAGAGCAGTTGCCAGACAGATGGGGCACAAGCCAGAGATGGCCGAGAGCCATCTTTACCTGGAGCAGGAACAGCTCGGCAGACAGGAGGCAGAGACAGATCAGCCAGAGCACAGGTTTCACCCAGGAGCACCCAGACAGATGAGTGTGACCTGGGCCTGAGCTATCTTTGCCTAAAGTCAGGAGCCTCAGCCAGGCTCTGCTAATACTTGCTTGCTTGCTTGTTTTTGTGGTTTGATATTAGAGGTACACCATTTATCTATCCGTTTCCTGTACTGCAGGGAGTGAAAGGTAGGAAGGAACAGCTTATGTGGTGCTGCTCACTTTATAATTTGTGTATGAAGATGTTTACTGGTGCATAGTTTGCTCTTATGAGCATAGTACTTGTCTGCCAGCTACTGTGCTTGGGTAGCTTATTGGCTGCTATGATGGTGGAAGATTTGTCACTGGTATTTTAATACCAGCAGGTCACCCAGGATGGTCAGATTTCAGCAGAGTTTTCAGATGAAGACAGACTAAGAAGGACTGGCCCTCTACTTCTGAAATAACTGGCCAATGGAAACCATATGAACAATTCAGAGGAACACTGTTAGATGTAGTACTAGAAGCAGAGCTTTAGAGTGTAAGATACTAAAAAATGAGGAAGAATAGCTATAAACATCAATCAATACTTGGGATGTACAACATATAAATGTAAGAAAATTTGAAGTTGTAAAAAAATTAAATGGAATGTTATAACTATTGACATTCTACGAAATAGTGAACTGAGATGGCCTGGCATTGACCATTTTGAATCACATAATTCTACTATCTACTCTGCTGGAAATGAAAAATTGAAGAATAATGGTGTTGCATTGATAATAAAAAATACCATTTCAAGATCTATCCTAAAGTACAATTCTGTGAGTGATAGGATACTATCCATTTGCCCACAAGGAAGATCCACCAATACAACTCTTATTAAAATATACAAACCAACAGCTAAAGCCAGAGTTGTAGAAATTGAGGAATTATACCAACTTTGGCAGTCTGATATTGACCAAAAGTGTAGTCAAGTTGCCTTAATAATAATTGGCTACTGTGATGCAAAAGCTGGGGGGAAAAGAATGATAATTGAAAATTATGGACTTTTAAACAGAAATGAGGCTGGACATCAAAGGATTTTTTTTACATTCAATAATTTATACACAGCAAATTGCTTTTTTAAAAAACACAGATGGTGACTATGCACATGGACTTCACCTGATGGACTGCACAGAAATCAGATAGACTACACCTGTGGAAAGAATTCTTGGAGATGCTCAATATCAATAGTTAAAAACAGGCCAACTTCTGAGTGTGGAACAGACCATCAGTTACTCATGTGCAAGTTCAATTTGAAGTTGAAGAAAACAAGAACAAATCTTAAAAAAAAAATCAAGGAAAAATAAAGTACAATTTTGAGTCTACTCCAGTTGAGTTTAAAAATAATCCCAAGAATAGGTTTAGAGCATTGTACACTAACAATCAAAGACCTGATAAAGTGGTAGGATGAGGAGAACGAGAAGACCAAAATAGATGTCAGAAGTTTTGTGTTGTTGTTTGTTGTCAGGTCAGAGCTTACCCATAGCTTACCTATTAGCAGGTTTTCAGAGGCAGTAAGTCATACAGGAGGAGAATGCCCATCTTTCTCCCACAGAACATGTGGTGAATTAGAGCCATGTAACTTTGGGATGCAGCACAGCTTCTTATAACTAGACCTTTACAGCTTCTTGGATGTTAGGGGAGATTCTGAAAATTACACTAGAGCTTTGAGAAGCTAAGGGAAAATGTGGGGGTGGGGTGAGGTGGGGAAGAGATGCTGAAATAAAGATGAGCAGGTTTCAAAGAGCAGTTCAAGACGTACAAATGGAATGTGCAAAGAGTGGGGGCTGGAGAATTAACAAGGAAGAACTTGCTTAGCAGTTCTCAATTTGAAAGAATAGAAAACCAAATTCAAACCTCAAGTTGCAGTACTGAGAGAAACTAAGGGGGGAAATCCTAAATGACCCAGAAAGCATCAAAAGAATCATGTTAGAAAAAAAATAATTGATCTATCCTAAAACATCTCAGGAAGTACCACATGATCAAGAGTCAGCTGTGATGAGATAATACATTCAATCTGCATTAAAGGAACTGAAAAAACTAAGACTCTAGGAATTGATGAGATATCAGTCAATATGTGTCACCTAACAGACGCAGCACTGGACAAGCTCACCAGACTATACTAGAAAATGTTGACGATAGTTACCTTTCCAACTGACAGATTCATATTTGTTTCTATTCCCAAGAAAGCTGACCCAACCAATTGTGGAAATTATCAAACAATATCATTAATATCACATGCAAGCAAAATACCGTTGAAGATCCTTAAGAAATGGCTAGAACAGTACATTGACAAAGAACTGCCAAAAGTTCAGACTGCATTTAGAAGAGGCCATGGTACCAGAGATATCATTGCTGATTTCAGATGAATCTTAGCTCAAAGGAAAAATTCCAGAACAATGTCTGTTTGTTTTTTATTGACAACAGAAAGACATGTGACTATGTGGATCATAACAAACTATGGATCACATTGAGAAGAATGGAAATTCCAGAACAGTTACCTGTGTTAATACAGGATCTATACCTAGACCAAAAAGCTGTTGTCTGAAAAGAACATGGAAACACTGCATGGGTTAGAATTGGTAAAGGAGAGAGTCAAGGTTGTATTCTTTCTGCATTCCAATTCAATCTGTTGGCTAAGCAAAACATTTCAAAAGTTAGCCTTTATAAAGAAGAATGTAGCATCAATATTGGAGGAAAACTCATCAATCTACAGTCTTTCCAACCATCTGCTATGCCTCTCAGAGCTGGACAATGAATATAGATGACAGGAGAAGAGTTGATACTTGGGTTGTAGTTTTGGAGAAGAGTGCTAAATATCTGTCAAAAGAACAGTTATGTCTTAGAGAAAGTGACACCAGAGATTTCCTTGGAAGCAAGGATGTTGGAGCCTTTTCTCACATACTTTGGGCATGTTACTAAGAGAGGCTGCTCCTTGGAGAATGATGTCATGCTTGGAAAGGTGGAGGGTCAGCAAAAGAGATGAAGATGCTCAATGAGGTGGATTAATACAGTGACCTTAGCTCAGGTGTGTCAGAGATGATAAGGAAGGCACAAGTAGAACAAGGGTCAGATGTGTTGTTCATAGGGTCACTATGAGTCATATTCGACTTGACAGTATTTAACAATAACCTAAAACAAGTTACTTAAAAACCTTGTATCTCATGCACACCCATGTTTATCGTGGCTTTGTTCACAATAGCAAGGAGTTGGAAACAACTTAAGTGCTCATCAACAAACGAATGGATAGAGAAGCTGTGGTATATTCACACAATGGAATACTACGCTGCATTGAAAACCAAAGAACTCATGCAATATTATACAAAATGGGTGACCCTGGAGGACATTATGCTGAGTGAAGTACCTCGGTCACAAGAGGACAAATACTGCATGGTGCCACCGTTGTAAAATAGGATTGACCTCGGGGTTGGGGGAGACTGAGAAAGATGGGTTCAATAATGTATACTGCATTGAAACAGATGAGGGAGAAAACTGTTTAAGAGGGATATGTGATTAGGTATTTTTGTCATGAAAGGAGTCCAGAGCAAAGGCTATATAGTGGAGTGGACTTGGAAGGAGGGACTGTAAAACATGAAAGAATTTTTCTTTTACTTTTT
>NW_006399818.1:13740203-13754090 GCF_000299155.1 Elephantulus edwardii
GTCCAGGGCAGCCTCTGTTAGCTGAAATATGTCAATTGGTATACCATCTATTTCTGGGCCCTTATTTTTTTGCCACTTCCTTCAAAGCAGCTTAAACTTCTTCCTTCATCATCATAGGCTCTTGCTCATGTGTTGTTTCATGAAATTCTTCTGTGTCTGCCAATTCGTTTCGATACAGTGACTCAGTATATTCTGTCCATCTTCTTTTAATACTTTGTGGATCGTTTAATGTTCTGCCTAAAGCATCCTTGATTATAGAAACTCGAGGTTTGAATTTGTTCTTCAGTTCCTTGAGCTTAAGAAATGCTGAGTGAGTTCACAGTGACCCTAGGCACAACAAAAGAAAACACAGCCCATCTTGAGCCATTCTCACAGCTACTGTTATATTTAAATTCATTGTTCAATCTATCTCTCTGGGAATCATCATCAGCTTTTCACTGACTTTCTACTTCTTCAAGCATGATAAAAGTGTTAACAGCTATTAATATACTGCTGTCATTGTTCCTTAAAATACTCTTTCTTCTCTCCATTGATCCAAAGTTTTCTTCATTATATTTGTTCTTTATTCAAAAATATTATGGAACTCTAATATGAGTATGTTATTAGGAAGAACCAGTCTCTAGTAAAAGATATCATACTTCATGAGTAAGACTCATTTTTTAAGTTTTTTTATTATTAATTTTAATGAAAATTTACAGAGACTTTGTATTTCCATTCATTCATTGTTGCACTTTTCTCCCTGCATACTCCTCCCCCCCTCGCTTTACTCTTCTCTTTGAAAAGTAAAAGAAAAATTCTTTCATTGTTTTGCAATCCCTCCCCCCAGGTCCATTCTACTATGCATCCTTCATTCTGGACTCCTGTCATCACAATAATACCTAATCACATATCCCTTTTAAACATAAGCAAGACTCTTAAAGAGAGCAATTGATCCAATAATTACAACCTAAGAACAGCAGAGATTGTGAGGATGGTACAGAATTGGGCAAGGTTTCTTTCTGTTGCATGTAGGGACACTATTAGGAAGCAACTTTAAGAAAACTAACACTAATGTTGTTACTATGTATTGTCGAGTCACCTGCGACCCATAGGAACCCTATGTTCAGCGGCTCTAAACCCTGTCCTGTCCTGAGCCAGTCTCACTGATTTCAACACAATGGCCCAGTTACTGTATCAATCTATCTCATCCAGGGTCTTCCTCTCCTGTGCTGCCCCTCCACCTTTCCAAACATGATGTCCTTTTCCAAGGACTGGTCCTTTCTGGCCACATACCTAGAGTATATGAGACAGAGCTTCAAAATTCTGGTCTCCAAGGAGAGACTTGGTTTTACTCTCTCCAAGACAGACCTATTTGTTTTCTTGGCAGTCCATGGTATGTTCAAGACTCTTCTTCAGCACCACAGCTTGAAGATATCAGTTCTTCTTCTATCATCTTTAGTCATTATTTTCTAGCTCTCTGATGCATAGCAAGTAATTGTGAAGATCATGGCCTGGATTAGGCGCATCTTAATCTCTAGACTGAAAATTTTGCTTCTAAGTACTCCATAGAGGTTCCTGACAGCAGATTTTTCCAGTGCAATTCATCTTTTGATTTCCTTATTGCTGGTGTTAAGAATGTTGATTGTGGAGCCAAACAAGCTGTAATTGTTAACAACCTCTATCTTCTCTCCATCTATCATGGTGCTGCTAATTGGCTCAGTGGTGAGAATCTTTGTTTTCTTGATCTTGATCTTCAATATATATTGAAGGCCACTGTCCTTGAGCTTCTGCAGCAAGTGCTTTAGGTCCTCCTTATTTTCACCAAGCAAGGTTGTGTCTTCTGCATAACATAGATTGTTGATGAGTCTTCCTACAATCCTGGTGCCCCATTACTCCTCATGAAGGCCAGCTTAACCAATGATCTATTGTTCTGCATATAGATTGAAAAGCTTTGGAGACAGGATGCATGCCTGATGCATTCCTTTCCTGATTTTGAACCATGCAGTGTTTTCTTGATCTGTTCTGAGGACTGCCTTGCATATGTAACATGAAGATAAGACAATAAATTGCAAAAAAACCCCCCATGACATATATTTCTGGTCTTAGTTCCAAGACAAAAGGAAAACTATTGGCAAGGTTCTAGTTGACCAGAATAGCAATATCAAGTAACACAAAATAATTATAACAGGCACCAAAGACCAAGTCTGTTGTTCATTGGGTCACTATGAGTTGGCACCTAACAATGACAATTTATAGAATTTAAATTGCCATTTAAAACAACAGAAAGTACTTTCTTGTTAAGCTTGCATGGAATGTTCATCAGCTAGGTCACATTCAGGGACACAACACATATCTTAACAAATTTAAAAGAATAGGAACCATATAAGGCATGTTGTCAGACCTCAAAGAAATTAAATTAGAATTAAATGAAATTAGATATCAGAAAAATCCTCTAGTAGTTAGAAATTCACCAACACATTCATTAATAATACCAAGATAAAAAAATATAGGGTAAATTAAAAACTATTTTTAGCTAAAAAAAACATATAAATGAATGGCGTCTAGGAAAAGGAGCATAAAGAGGGAAATTCATAGCATTAGGTTTGTATGTTAGAAAAGGAAAAACCCTACAATAAATAACACTGTTTATAAATCAAGAGAAATAAAAGCAAATTAAGTCTGAGCAGGAAGAAAAAAAAGATAATAAAAATCAGAGCAGAAATCTGTGAAATTGAAGAGGATGTTGTTGTTGTTGTTATGTGCCATCGAGACGCTTGCGACTCATAGCGACCCTATGTACAACATTCATAAACTCTGCTCTGTCCTGTGCCAATTGCACTGTCTCTGACACTTCCATCCAGATTACCCCAATCACTGAATCAATCCACCTCATAGGGGGCCTTCCCCTTCTACACTGTCGCTCCACCCTCCCAAGAATGATGTCCTTCTCCAAGGACATGTCCCTCCTTACAACATGTCCAAAGTATGTTAGATGGAGCCTTAGAATCCTAGCCTCCAAGTATTAGCCCAGTTTGACCCTTTCCAGGATGAATTTGCTTGTTTTCCTAGCAGTCCATTGTACCCTCAATACTCCTCTACACACCAGCTCTATAGGACATATCACCTTCACTCAGAAAGCATTGCCACTGAACTTAAGAGACACTAGTCACATCATAAGAAACTGTCTGAAGCCGATGTATTTGGAATCCCAAAAGCCAAGGACGCTTCAGATACAAGCTATCAGATCAAGAGCAGGACAATGGGAGATGGATGTTGAAGGGAGTGGGTAGAAGTGGATGGGTATCCTGGTGGATGGTGGAACAGGGAAATAAGTGGGTAAAGACACGTATGCCAAGGCAGGGAAAACACTGATATGAATGGTTAACTCCACAGTAAGAGATATATCTTTCACTTTTCTGTAAAACGCTGTTCTGTCTGATACTTCTCTAAATCTGAACATTCAGTTTAAGACAGACTAGGAAGAAGGATTGGCCATCCACTTCTGAAATAGTAGGCCTCCAAAAACCCTACGTACAACATGTACATTGAAGATGATAGCAATGAAAAATATTAATGAAGGCAAAGGCTAGTTCTTTGAAAATAATGATAAAATCCACAAAACTTATTGAGACAAAGAATAAGAAAGATTAACATTACTATAATCAGAAATATAAGAGAAGATATTACTATTAGCCTAGTAGCAATAAAAAGAATTATAAAAGGAATATCGTTAACAGTTCTAATAGAACAAACAAGTTCATCTTAGAGAGTGTGAAACTCAGCTGCACCTTAGAGGCAAGGATTCTGAAGCTCCATCTGACATACTTTGGGTCTGTTTTAAGGCAAGACCAGAGCTCAGAGAGGGACATCATGCTTGAGAACATGGAAGGGACAGTACAAGAGAGAAAGGCCCTCAGTGAGATGGATTGATTGAGTGACTGTGGTAATAGGGGTAGGTGTGTCAGAGACAATGAGGTTGGCACAGGATAGAGCAGGGTCCAGAGCTGTTGTACGTAGAGTCACTATGAGTCAAGCAACTCGACAGCACATAACAACAAACAATACAATAAATTTTATAAATTAGATGAAATTAACCAATTCCTTGAAAAAAGACAAACTATAAAAATTACACAAGGAGAAACAGATCCTCTAAAAGGAATATAGCTATTAAAGAAGCTGTTGTTGTGTGCTATAGAATCAGAAACAACCCATAGCTGATGTTCCAACAGGTTTTCAGAGGCAGTAAATTGCACAGGAGGAGATTGTTCATCCCTGTCTCATGGAGCAGCTGCTGGATTTGAACCACATGACTTTGAAATTGCAAAGCTGCTTCGTACCACTAGTCCACAAGAGTATTCAACAATAAAATAAAATGAGCTATCAAGCCGCGAAAAGGCATTGCTATGGTCTGTTGATTGAGAACCAATTCATAGACATACAAAAATTCAATTCATAGCAGACCCTCCAGTGGATTTTCAGAGGCAATAATTTCACAAGACATTGTTCATCTTTCTCCTGTGGAGAAGCTGGTGGCTTCAAACTGTGAGCTTTTCAGCTGACAATGCAATTTGTTACTACTAAGTCACCAGTTGTTGTTGTTATGTGCTGTTAAGTTGCCTGCGACTCACAGCAACCATATGCACAATAGCTCTGAACCCTGCTCTATCCTGAGCCAGCCTCACTGTCTCTGACACACCTAACCCTAGTTAGTTACTGTGTCAATCCATCTCATTCAGGGTCTTCTACTCTTGTGCTGTCCTTCCACCTTTGCAAGCCTGATGCCCTTCAACAAGGACTGGTCCTACCTGGCAACATGCCCAAATTATGTGAGATGGTAGACATTAAAAATCTTTACCTCTAAAGAGCAATTTGGTTTCAACCTTACTAGGACAAAACTGTTTGGTCTCTGGGCAGTCCTGGTATGTTCAAGACTCCTCTTCAGCACAATAACTCAAAGGCATTGATCCTTCTTCTGTTATCCCTAGTCATCATACAGCTCTCTGATGCAACAGCAAGTAATTGCAAAGACCATGGCCTGGATCAGGCACAACTTAGTCTCCAGACTGACATCGCTCATCTAGAGTGATCCCTGAAAGCAGATTTTCCCAATGCAATACATCTTTTGATTTTCTTACTGTTGGTGCCAAGAGTGTTGATTATGGAACCAAAAATCAAGCTGAAATTATTACCATATCAATCTCCTCTTCATTTATCATGGTGCTGCTAATTGGCCCAGTGGTGAAAAGCTTTGTTTTCTTATTGTTGAGCTTCTATTCACATTGAAGACTGCAGTCCTTGACCTTCTGCAGCGAATTCTTCAGGCCCTCCCCATTTTCAGCAAGCAAGGTTGTATTATCTGCAAACTAGGTTTTTGATGAGTTTTCCTCCAATTCCGATGCTGCACTCTTCTGAAAGTCCAGGCTCCCGAATGATCTGTTCTTCATATATATTGGAAAAAGTATGGAGACAAGATGCACCCCTGACATATTCCATTCCCGATTTTGAACCAGACAGTGTTTCCTTGCTCCATTCTGATGACTACTTACTTCGTGGTCCGAGTACACGCTGCACATGAGCACAATCAGGTGTTCTGGGATTCCTATTCTTCTCAATGTTAGTAACAGCTTGTGGTGATCCACACAGTCAAATGCCTTTGCATAGTCCATGAAACTCCCTGTAATTTATTAGAAAGTTAAACTTAATGGCTAGGGGAGCAGGAATGCAAAGATCTGGCAGCCAACCAGAAAGACGATTCTCTCAAACAACCCTTGATACACAATTGGGTTTAGAAATGCATATGCTGATGGACTGGATAGCTCGAGGAGATAGTAACATCTGCTTGTCCTTTATCAAGTTTGGCAAGCAGAGCCAGAAACAAGAAGGGCAAGAGTCAATGTGCCCCACCGATCTATGCACTAAATCAAAGAATTGGAAAAATGCATCTAAGAAAAACTCAATTGGTTTAGATGTGGACAATTTAGGGCATTTGATGTCCTAGTGGAAAGGAATCGTCTGACCAATCTAAAGGCATGCAGTTAAAACTCACCAGCTTCTTCATGCGAGAAAACATGGGCAATCTCCTCCCGTGCAATTAACTGTCCCTGAAAACCCACCGGAGGGTCAGCTATGGGTCAGTTCCAACTCAGTAGGACAGAACAACCACTACAGTTTGCAACTTTGTCATTACACAAACATGAAAAGTCATAGGTGACTCTTAAATGGATATTTATAAGCAAAAGTACTCAGTCTCAAAAGGTTATACATATCATATAACTTCAATTATTTAACATGCCAGTAATGCAAAACAATAGATAATGTGGTTGCCCAGGAATAGAGGCAGGGAGTAGGAGGGCAGGGTGGAATTCGTGAAGTACAGGGAATTGTATGTGGCAGGGGAAGGAATTAAAATTATTCTTTGTGGTTTTGTTACTAAATGCAGTTGAGCCAATTATGACTCCTAGTGACTCCATGAATAACACATGGGAAATTTGCCCTCCCCTGTTTCATGTTCATGGTCTTTCCACACTCAAGTCCATGACTATAAGTCACACTGTGTCAATCTGTCTCCTTAAAGGTCTTCTTCTCTTCGGCTGACCATCTACCTTTCCCAGCATGGTATCTCTTTCCAAGGACTAGTCCCTGCTGATGTTGTTGTTGTTGTTAAGTGCCACTGAGTTGGAACTGACTCGTAGCTAACCCTCCAGTGGGTTTTCAGAAGCAGGAAATCACTCAGGAGATGACCTGTCTTTCTCCAGTGGAGCAGTTAGTGGGTTGGAAGTTCGACTCCTCACTACTCCAAGCCACCCAAGCTCACTAGACTCCATCAGATCACATATCCAAATTCTCAGTCTCCAGACAGCTATTTCTTTTTATAAATCAATTTCTATCTCTATTGCATATGTTCTCTTTCCTTAACAACTTTCATTCACAATGCTCTTGGCTTTGACACAAAGAATCACTCCTAATTCCTGAAGCAACACTTACTTGTAAATTCTATTTGTCTTTCTTGTTGTTTAAGGGCTATCGATTGGGCTATGACTTATAACAACCATATGAAGAAAAAAAAATGGCAACTTGGGCTATCCAGCATCTTCTTCATGACCACTGACATCCTCTAGTCCATTGTTACAGTTACTGTGTCACTCTATCTCCTTGAGGAACTTCTTCCCTTTCATTGGCCTTCCCCAGCACGTCTTTTTCAGGAACTGGCCCCTCCTGTTAACATACCCAAAGTATGTGAGACAAAGTTTTACTGTCCTTGCTTCAAAAGAGCATCTTAGTTGTACTCCCTCCAGAATATTTGTTTGTTCTTTTATGATTGCATACTGGTAAATATCTCAAACCCTGTAAAACACTGCAATTTAAAAAGTAAACAATAATGGATAAAAAATTTAAAGAAGTCATTTTGCAGGCTGAGTAGAATTTAAGTATGGCATGCAGAAGATGTCAAACATTCTAACTTCATCATAAATATATAAAACAACCTAAATGAAGGAGGTGGAGGGAAGTTACTATCTTAAGTGAGTGGAAATACACAGTTAGAATTACTAAAATATCCGTGCCTTTGAATTGTTGTTGTTTGAAACTCATTGTGACCCTGTGTACATTATCTCTGAACCCTGTCCTATCTTAAGCCAATCTCATCATCTCTGACACACTGACCCCCATTACCCCAGGCACTTGGTCAATCCATTTCATACAAGCTCTTCATCTCCTGCACAGTCCCGCCACCCTTCCAAACACGATGTCCTTTCCAAGGACTGGTCCCTCCTGACACCAAGCTCAAAGTATGTGAGACAGAGATTAAAAATCCTTGCCTCCAAGAAGCTGTCTGGTTTCACCCTTTCTAGGACATACCTGTTTGTTCTCTTCATAGTCCATGGTATGTTCAATATTCTTCTCCAGCACCATAATTTACACCATCAATTCTTCTTCTGTCATCCTTAGTCATTATGCAACTGTCTGATTCATAGCAAGTAATTGTTAAGATGATGGCTTGGATCAGGTGCACCTTAGTCTCTAGGCTGACATCATTACTCTTCCGAATTCTGTAAAGGGCCCTGAGAGAAGTTTTTCCCAATGCAATTCATCTTTTGATTTCTTGACTGCTAGTGCCAAGAGTTTTGATTGTGGAAACAAGGAAGATGAAACTGTTAACAATCTCAGTCTCTTCTCTGTCTATCATGGTGCTTCCAATTGGCTCAGCGGTGAGCATTTTTTAATTTTTTTTTTTTTATGTTGAGCTTCAATCCGTTTTGAAGGCTACAGTTCTAGACCTTCTGCAGCAAATGTCTCAAGTTCTCCTCAGTTTCAGCAAGCAAGGTCATGTCCTCTGCATAACACAGGTTTTTGATGAGTCTTCCTCTAATCCTAATGTCACACTCCTCCTCATAAAATCCAACCTCCCAAATAATCTGTTCTACAACAAGCCCCAAGGCGGAGCCTAAACTGGTTGAGGAGAAACAATCAGGAAGGAGACAGAGGGAAGCAGCTAAGACCAGGTACCACAGAGGACCTCCACAACAGCTTCTGACATGCCACCAGGTAACAAGTCCCAAGGGGGAGCCTAAACCGGTTGAGGAGGAACTATCGGGAGACAGAGGGAAGCGACTAAGACCAGGCACCACAGAGGACCTCCACAACAGCTTCTGACACGCCTCCAAGTAACAAGCCCCAAGGCAGAGCCTAAACCGGTTGGGCCCTCGGGCCAAGAAGAAAAACACAATCTATACAGGAGTTCTACAGGACACATCACCTACCCTTCGGAGACAGTACAAGTAAACTTAAGAGACACTGGACACAGGGGGAAAAAAATCTCTCTGACAAGCTGTCAAGTCATGGGTCAGACAATGGGACATTAATTCTGAAGGCATTTGGTAGAAGTGAAGTGGTAACCTGTTGGAGGGTGGAGCTGGGAAATAAGTGGGTCAAGGCACTGGGCTAAGGGCAGGGACTACACTGGAACTAATTGTCAACTCCAAAATGAGGGATTTATCTGTCACTACTCCACAAATTGCTGTCTGTCAGATACTCCTCTAAATCTAAACATTCAGATTAAGACAGACTAGAAGAAGGATTGGCCATCCACTTCTGAAATGGCAGGCCTCTGAAAACCCTATGTACAACACAACACATGTAGATGAACAGAAAGGGCAACCTAGATAGAACTGTCAAGCATGGAAATACAAAGGAAGAGGAACAGTTGTAAGCAGACACTAGTAATTGGAACATGTTTCTGAGATGGTTTTGAAATTCAGGTGGGATAGACTCAAGGTCAAACTTTGGCTCTTGTGGATTTGATCTCATTTTCTTTAGCTTTAGTTTAAACTTGTATGTGAGTAGTTGGTGATCTGTTCCACAATCAGCACCTGGTCTAGTTTTCAGAGCCGATATTGAGCTTCTCCAAGTATTCTTTTCACAAATGTACCCAGTCTGATTCCTGTGTCATCCACTGAGTGAGGTGCATGTGTATAATCACAGTTTGTTTTTTCTTATAAAAGGCATTTGCAGTGAATTGTAGTGTTGGCAAAAAATATTGAATGAACTACAGACTTCCAAAAGAATAAGCATATTTATCTTGGAAGAAGCATAGCGAGGTATACTTGGTTTCATATACTTAGGGCATGTTATCAAGAAAGGGCCAATCCCTAGAGCTGGACATCATGCTTGGAAAAGCAGAGGACAAGCATAAGAGAGGAAGATATTCAAGGAGACAGATTGACATAGTAAACACAGCAATGTGTCTAAGGACAGCTGAAACTATGAGGATGGCACAGGATCTGGCAGGGTTTCATTCTGTTGTTCTTGATGAGTTGCTTTGAATTGGAGAGGACTTAATAACACCTAATGTATCAGAACAAATTTATACATTCAATTCCCAGAGAGGTCCATGTTAACAGTTCTGATATTGCTATTCACTCATAACTAGTAAAAAAAGTATTTGCAAATGGAAGAATACGAGTTCCTCTTTGGTGGGGTGAGAAGTTACAGATAAATGAGGTGAGACAGCTAAACTGGTTCATGTGGTAATGGATTTAAAACTGGAGACATAAATTAGGGTCTCATGGTTAGCTCAATATAGATATTTACATATGTTGTTGTTGTGTACCACTGAATCAGAACCCCCATAGCCGAGGCAGTTAATCACACAGGAAGATATCACCCATCTTTCTCCTGTGGAGTAGCTGGTGGATTCAAGCGATGTGCCCCCAGGATTGCAGTACAGCTCCTTCCATGAGGCCACCAGAGCTCCCTATTTACACAGAGAAACCTTCTTTTCCGTTGTTAGCTGCCACTGACTCAACTTTAACTCATGACAACCCCATGTATTAACGGGTGGACTGCTCCATAGTGTTGTAACCTTTACAAAAAAGCATTTTGCAAGGGTTTTTCTTTCATAGAGTCAATAGATGGATTTGAACTGCTAACCTAAAGGGTAGCCATCAGTTGATAACTACTTTCACCATATGTATAATATCAAGTCAGAACTGACTCATAGCTGACCCTCCAACAGATTTACATATGCAGTAAATCACACGAGAGGAGGCTGCCCATCGTTCACAGAGCATCTGGTAGATTTAAACCACATGCCTTTGACTTCACAGGGCAACTACTTATCACTAGGTCACCAGAAAATACAGGATCATGAAAAATTTTTATAGATTTATGTATGCCCATATATTTACTTGTTTTGTCAGCTGAGAGATATAAATAGCAATGAAATCTCAGTAACACATCTAGTGTCTACTCCTTGATTTCTAATACCATTCTCCAGGAAAATGAATCAGAGCTCCTGGGAGAGATGATTGACTGGATGATTGGGGGTGGGGGGAATATACAAGTTGTAGCTAAAGCACCTTATAATGACAAAAAAAATTTTCAGAACAAAAGAAACCTGATGGGGTTTTATAAAAGGATACAGGAACTAATGGAAAAATTCCAAAGACAATTGGAATAATTAGGAGAACAATTTTAGCAACAAAAGAAACAGAATAGCAATATCAATTTCCTTCTCTAAAGATTCACAGCTTTGGAATCTATCCCATAGAGGGATGCCATGAATTGAAACTAACTCAACAGCAGTGATGTTGGTATTGAAAAAGATTTGGGATACAGTGGTTAAACTGGAGGCTGCTAACTGAAAGCTCAGAGATTCAAATCCTCCAGCTCTTCTACAGGAGAAAATAGCAAATAATCTATTCCTGTAAAGAGTATATAGAAAACTCTATGAAGTACTTCTAATCTCTCCCATAAATTGAAAGCTACTTGATGACAAACAACAACAACAACAGTATTTTATTAAATTATAAAATAAATATAAATGCATACATATTGATGTAACTAAATGGTTGGATAAATTTTAAAATGAGGTAGATGATAAAAATATCTCATCCAGAAAAATTGCAAATAATTTATGGGAAAACTCTACCCTCGAAAACTCGGAGCATAACTCCTCACTCCTCAAGTATGGGCTTCCTTCCAAAGAATGCATTAGGGAAAGGAAGACTAACTCTGATAGTGGAGAATACTGACAAGCACCACCTCAACTGTGTGACTAGGACTACCATCAGCAGTGCTGCGTATGTACCCTTGACGTGATGTGATGTGATGTGATGTGATGTGATGTGATGTGATGTGATGTGATGTGATGTGATGTGATGTGATGTGATAAGAATGGAATTTTCCACTGTGGTCTTCCTTTAAAAAAAAAGATAAGAAGAAAATTGTTAGACAAATCCAAATTGAGGGACATTGTACAAAATACCAAAGCAGTCTCACTCTGTGCCCTCTATTTGATCCTGACTACAGTGACTCTTCATGTGTTGTTATTTTATGTGCCATCAAGTTTCCTGTGACTCATAGTGACCCTATGTACACCAGCTCTGAAAACGCCCCTATCCTGAACCAATCTCTCTGTCTCTGAAAAACCTGACCCCATTTCTCTAGTTACTGAGTTCAATCCACCTCATTCTGGGTCTTCCTCTCCTGTGCTCTCTCCACCCTCCTAAGCATGATGTCCCTCTCTAAGGACTGGTCCCTCCTGGCCACATGCCTAAAATATGTGAGATGGAACATCAAAATCCTCACCTCCAGGGAGCAGTCTGGTTTAATGCTCTCCCGGACAGACCTGTTTGTTCTGTAGATAGTCTACGGTATGTTCAAGTCTCTTCTCCTGCACCACAACTCAAAGGCATCAATCATTCTTCTATCATCCTTATTTATTGTCCAGCTCTCTGACATATCAATTAATTGTGAAGACCATGGTCTGGATTAGGTGTACCTTAGTTTCCAGACTGACGTCATTGCTCTTCAGTACTCTAGAGATCTCCCTGATAGCACGCTTTCCCAGCGCAATTCATCTTTTGATTTCCTGACTGCTGGTGCCGAGAGTGTTGATTGTGGAACTAAGCAAGCTGAAGTTATCAACGACTTCAATTTTTTTCTCCATACATCATGAAGCTGCTGATAAGCCCAGTGGTAAGATCTTTGTTTTCTCGATGTTGAGCTTCAATCCATATTGAAGACTACAGTCCTTGACCTTCTGGGGCAAGCACCTCATGTCTTCAGTTTTAGCAGGCAAGGTTGTGCTATCTGCATAACACAGGTGGTGTATGAGTCTTCCTCCAATCCTGTTGCCACACTCTTCCTCATAAAGTCCAGCCTCCTGAATGATCTGTTCTGTATATAGATTGAAAAGGTATAGAGAAAAGATGCATCCTTGACATATACCTTTTCTGATCCTGAACCATGCATTGTTTCCCTGCTCTGTTCTAGCTATTGCTTCCTGATTCAAATATAGTTTCAGATGAGCACAATTAAGTGTTCTGGGAGACCCATTCTTCTCAAGATTAGCCACAATTTGCTGTGATCAACACAGTCAAATGCCTTTGCATAGTCAGTGAAACACAGACATTCCTCTGGGATTCTCTGCTTTCAGCTTAGATCCATTTAACATCAGCTATGATGTCCCAAGTGCCACAACCTCTTCTAAACCCAGCCTACACATGTGGCAGTTCTCTGCTAATGTACTGTTCCAGTAGTTTCTGGATAATGTTCAGCAGGATCTTGCTTGTGTGTGATACTAGTGATATCATTCAATAATTTCCAACTCTGATGGGACACCTTTTTTTTAGAATGGGAATAAATACAGTTCTCTTCCAGTCAGTTGGCCAGGTGATTGTCCTCCAGATTTCTTGGCATAACCCGATGAGCATGTCCAGGGCAGGATCTGTTTGTTGAAATATGTCAATTGGTATTTCATCAATTCCTGAGGCCTTGATTTTGTCAATTCCTTCAGAGCAGATTGAACTTCCTCCTTCCTCATCATATTCACTTTGTTTTCTCATGATTTTAAAAAAAAATTTTATAGTTATTTTTATAGGTTTTTTTTACTTTCTACTAGTTTATTTACAAAATTTAAATACAAGTTCGAACAAATTCAATTTCCCTCAGCCCCCACTCATAAATTTGTACAACCCAATGATTAATCCCCATCCCCCCTGCACATCCACATCCTTCTGCTTCCAGCCTCTCCCACACCGCTTGGATCTATATACTCATTCTACAATAACAGTTTTATACAATATTTATCCTTGTGAGACTGAGTTATTTCACTCAGCATAATGCTCTCCAGTCCCTCCCAAGCTAGATAATAATTTCAAAATCATTGCTTCTGTGTGCCGCATAGTATTCCATTGTGTGAATGTACCATAATTTCTCAACCCATTCATTTGTGGTTGGATATTTGGGCTGAATGGAGAAAGACTAAAAATATTTTCCTCATCATATGCTCTTGATCACGCATTGTTTCATGAAATTTTTCTGTGTAGGGTTTCCTAAATTATAAATTTTACTGGGTGGAGACTGCTCATTATATTAGGTGATATATTATATTGTGCATAGGGCAAC
>NW_006399818.1:13756785-13786226 GCF_000299155.1 Elephantulus edwardii
GCAGGATAGAGCAGGGTTTAGAGCTGTTGTGCATAGGGTCGCTATGAGTCGGAAACGACTCGACGGCACATAACAACAACAACATATTATATTAGGTTCTATCAAGTTTCAGAAGATTCGTCATGGATAAAGGGGAGTGAAATGGTCACAGGGGAGCAAATACTCATTATGTCTTTAAATGTACCATGCCTGTCTCTGCATTCTGATGAAGGAGTTATGTTTCTTTCCCTGATCACTCATTCACTTCCCCTTTTCCCTAAAAAATGGACACAGGGAGTAACTTATAACGATATGTAACTGCATTATATTCATACATGCTTAACTCTTGTCAATAACGCTACCTTTTCCCCATGGCACTAATCTTACTTGGTTATCATATAACAGGAATAATCACAGATGCATATTGGAGTATTCTTAAACTTCTGGACTATGCTACAAAGCCTTTAAAATTGGAGCTATAATTTAAGAAGCAGAGCACTGATTTTTAGTGGAATCACAAAATGTCTCTAAGGCTTAGTTTCCCTAAGAATAATTTAAAAGAAGAATGAAAACTATTTTTAAAATCCATAGCCCTAATAAGCCTGCGTCTTGAGAGTTGTTTACTACATTGAACATGGTTTAATTACTTATTTCTTTTTGAAAGATTATAGTGAACCCTATGGATTTGTTTTGTAGGTCAAAAATGGTCAACTATAAACAACTGAATATATTGGAATATTATATACGCTGTTCTTGTTCAATGTCATCAAATTGACCATGACTCACAGTGACTCTATGAATAATAGATTCAAATCTTGTCTTTTTGCCTCATCCTCACAATATCTGTCAGGTTCAAGTCTATTATTGCAGTTACTGTGTCAGTCCATCCAGCACTATATATTTTCCCAAAGACTAGGCAGGACCTTCTAAAAGCATGTCCTGAAGTCTATGAGGCAAAGTCTCACCATATTTGGTTACAATAAACTCTCTGGCTACACTTCATCTGAGATAGATTCATGTACACTTTTGAAAATTCACAGTGCGTTCAATATTTTTTTGCAAATACAATTCAAAGGCATCAATTCTTCTCTGGTCTTCTTTACTCATTGCCCAACTTCCACAAGCATAAGTAGCAATTGAAAATACCACAGCTTAGATTCGGACCCACCTTTGTCTTTGAACTGATACCCTTACAGCTTATAGATGAAACTTCCTCTGATCCTGATATCACATTCTTCTGAGTGACTTGCTCAGTATACAGACTGACGTGCTGCAAAGAAAAGATACAACCTTGATGTACAATTTGCTGATTAAACCATGCATTGTTTCCTTGTTCTGTTCAAATTCCTCCTTCCTGTTCTACATACAGGTTTCAAATGAGGAAAATGAATTGAGGTGGGATTCCTACTCTTCTTAAGTATATATATATACACACACATACACACACACACATATACATATATAGAGAGTTGCATATATTATTTATTCATATTTATCAACATCTTATATATAGAAGAGTATATATGACCTTTTTATATAGTTTAATATAACAAAAAGACATGAGCCCAGTCAATTCAATTATATCAATGGTCTTAATTTAAGCTATTTCTTTTTTTGTTTAAGGGAGCCCTGGTGGCTCGGTGGTAAGGAATTCTACTGTCAACTCAAAGGTACATGGCTCAAAATCATCAGCTTCTCTGTAGGGAAAAGCTGGGGAAACTCTTCCCATGCAATTTATTACCTTTGAAAACCCACTGGATGGTCAGTTATGGGACATATGATTATGAGTCAATCTAGTTGGCTTCTCTTTTTAATATCATATATAAGACCACCATGAAAGTCCTTGACTAGGATTTCTGGTGTACACGTTTCCTGGTTTCCTCGGGCACAGAATATAGAATTATAGGGTATGCAGAACTTCAATATTATTATAATATTCATGGTTTCCAAATTGTTTCAATAATTTGCACCCCCACCAACAGTGTACTTGGCTTCCTGTGGTTCTACATGCATACCAACACTTTCTTTTCCTCAATTTACTTTTCAATTTCTGCCATTCAGGTGGCGATAAAGCAAACTGTTCTGTGATTTTTAAGTTGTACACTCATCGTCATCCAAAAGCTTAAGAATCATCTCACCTCTTAACCAGTTTCTAGATTGAATCACTTATGAGTAATAGAATTGTGGCTTGAGTTTGAGCCCCTTTCTTTTCTCGTGTCCCTTGTATTCTAACCAGCTGGAGGACACAGCTCGGGAGGAAACAGTGGGGAGCATTAGCATTACCCACCAAGTTGATAATATGCTTCTAAATGAATAACCAGGAGTTGACCTTCAGGAATTGTACTCACACAATTCAACTGCCACGACCTGGTGTAATATTTCATGTTTTACTAAAACTCTGCTCAAGCACTATTTTGCATGCAATTAAATATGTGGATGATCCTTTGATCTAAATTATTAGCTTATTTTGAGCAGAGCTTGCCTGAGATAGAAAAGGTTTGTGCTATCTGTCTATGGTATCAATCTGTGTGGCACACCAGCCTTCTTATATGAAACGATTTCAAGCTCCTTATCCCCCCAGAGGGTGTACTTGTGCCATTTTCCCAATGACCCTTTAAAAATGTGAAAGGATGATTGGAAAAGAAGGCTGTACATGTGAACATTTCAAAACGTGTTATACAATGGGACGTATTAAGGAAAGCAGTCCTTTATTATATTTATTCTATAAGAGGAAAAAAAGGCAAAGCTTTTCCCCTCAAGCTTCAGGGAATTCAACAGGAATGATAATCTTTCTTAAATGGTTCTGTGAATCATTGAATAAAATTAAAGAAGAAGGGTAGAGGGGAGGGGGAAAAAGTCATACATAGAATCAGGCACAATTGAAAAAGGAATCTGGGCTACCCCCAACCCCCGCCTTTGTTGAAGGGATCACCAGAGATCTCTGTAGAAATTATTTTGAAATTTAGAGCTTCAACTTGTATGAACATGAATGCCCATGCTGAGATTCTGCGTGCCTCTGTGAAACAGCAAAAAGAACCCGGCAGACTCTATTCTTGCATTAAAGAAACACACTGTGGAAAGCCTGAAAATAAACCATCTATGCTTGATTAATTAGGTTTGTAAGTATTGTTTCAGAACCAAACAATATTTCTAAAGATTTCAATAGTTCAAAGATTGCCCTATGGCCGTCTGGCCAATACATCTTCTAACACATGCAGTTTACAAGCATTTTTCTTCCCAATATGTTGTCTTTGGTTGGTGCGACATTGTTTGAGTGCAGGGCTATTTGGGTCATAGTGGTTTTCTCCTCTGCACAGCAGTGGTGCTGAGCACAGCACTTTGACCATATATCTTCCATGTCATTTCCATCAAAGGCACATGATACTTCCTGGTGACCAATCAGGAGCAGTCCAGCATCCTAACAGAGGGCATATTGGCAAACCAAGCTTTCTTAATGACAACCATTGTTTGAGACCAACAAAAGGGAGGTCCTGAATATTAACATGTGGCCTTGTGTAAAGGTCACCAGTATGGTACATCCATCATATTTCACAACTGAGAAAGAGAACTTTCTAAGTTCTGTCAGAACGTACTGTTGTCCAGATAAATGTATTAGGCTGACAGCTGACACGAACAAGGAAAATGATCTTGAGTGATGATCTCCTCTTTAAACAAATATCCTTTCAGGTCTTTGATGCCACAGTAGACATTTTGGGGAGCTGTAGGAGCGTAACGCATAAACCTCGAGGCCACAGGGGTTTCAAATAACCAGGCAACCCAATTAAAATATCAATTTAATAACATGTAATCATTAGACCAAATGGCATTGCCTTCTAATAGGCATAATGTCTCACAGTGACACAAGAAATCACATTATTTAACATTCTAGAGTCTAGAACGATAGTCTTAATAATAAAGGCCAGTAAGTTCATACAAATACAGTCAATATGATTTAAATCATGAATACAATTGATACCAAAAAACCCTCAAAAGTGTGAGTTTATTGACAACTTTCTGTTTTGACTAAACCTGAACAAAGCAACAACATGATGATGGTCTAACTCAGTGAATCTAAAGAGTGTCAAGTTCACCTGTGTGCAAAATAAATTTGACACTCCTTAGCAACAACCAATTGAAAGTTTCTTTCTTACTTGGTAATTTTTATTAAAGTCAGTGCCTTGTTCAATATTAGAGATAGTGCATTTCTATTTCTTAAACATAATCTTTAAAAAGTTAGTATACTAACATTTATTTCTTTTTAAGAGATGTTCCTTGAAAAGGTATGAACAAGAGAAAGGTTAATAAAAAGCTGACTTTTCCCACAGCTCTCACCATTCTACCCTTGCTGATACAGGAGAGTGAGATAGAGTGGAGGAAAGTGAAAGAGACCCACACACCCTCTGAAATTCAGCTAATTTCTTTCTATCAGCTCCTTCTTCTCTGGCCAATTTCTACTTATCTTTCAGTTCTACACTCAGGTGTTCTCCCTCATCTCGAAAGTATTTAAAATGTCCTGTTGTATGCTCTCATGTTCTGTGGACTTGTTTTATCATAGTATTCAACTTCTTGTTACCTTTTCTTCAAAATAAACAAACAAAAACCCTTCAAACTCCGTTAGGAGGAAAACTAGATAGCCTTAGTTAACTATTACAGGTCTCTCATAAAAACAGAGTCGCTATGAATCATTAAGTCAACTCAATGGCATCTAACAACTAATATAACAAGTATTTTTAGATCAAGAATAATTTCAATAATAAAACATTATCTGATGCTGAATTTACCATCTCTGGATTTATATAGTGTCTACCAAATATATTCTTATTCACAGGAAGAAAGAACTCATCATTAGAGCAACAAAGACTGTATTATATAATTGAATGGCTTAGGTACCTACTTTGCTTTGTTTGTATCTTCAATTAGGTTGTAAATTATTTGAATGAAGCATCTGAAGGTAAATCATTTTTACTCTCCCTTGGTACCTAGTATATACTATGTTCAGTGTTTAATAAATATTTTCCAAATTCATGTACAATACTATATAAAACAATAATTTTCAAAATTGTTTAAAATTTACTTAAAAATTATTTAAAGTTCAAAACAATTTTTGAAACTCTTATTGGCTATGTTTTCCTAAAAATATATTATAATTATCTCTTATTCTGTCTGATCAGAAACACAAGTATGCACACACTTTCCTCAAGCCAATGATTAGTTAACTAAGTGGTTTAAATGAGAGCCTGCTTATTCTTAGATTCTTCTTCCATTTCAGAAGGTGATATCTTGGATGGCCCTTGTTTACAGTTCCTTGATCTAGATTTGTAAGTGACCTACACTGAAACAATCAGACTCCTTCCAATGACTATTTGTTCTTGGGATTTAAGAGTCCACATTTCACCTCCTTGTTGACTGCATATGCAATGAAGCATAAGGTGGGAGTTATTTGGGAACCATATTTCCAGCCTTCCTTGAAGAGGCTACTTGGAAGCATTGAAAAGAGCATTCCATATGACTTAAAGGGACAAGATAGACAGTCATGGGAGTTCTCAGGGCCCTGACTAACTAACATCATTTCTGAAGCTCTACTCACCCTAGATTCCTTGTAATTTGGACAAACAAGCTACTCTTGGTCTTGACCAATATAACTCAGATAAACGTCTGCAATACCTAAACAAAGGAACATTAATAAAACTAGCTTCTATTACTGTATCTACATTAACTGAAACTAGGTATCTTTATTGCTTTAAGTCAGCCTTCTTGCCACTTGTCACTAATGTCTGAACTGATGAGATTGTTGTTAGACCCATCTGTCATTTTTCTGAAGTACAAGGACTTCTTAAGGAAAAAAAATGTAATAACCATTATTTTCATCACCATAAATATGGGGAAAGTTATTCTTATCTCTGAATGAAGTCAAGAGACAAAACAATAAGGACTAAATTCCAGGTAATTATTATACATAACTGCATATCTCTTACTGGTTTATAAAATATTTATCACTTCTATTCTATTTGTCCAACTTTAAAGCAGATTAAAAAACAAACAAACAAAACAACAAGCCAGACTTAGAGAAATTTTTGTCAGAGCTTGCCCAACCTTTAACTGGGAGAAGACTCTATTCCTATCCTAAAATACTTTAATAGCTTGACATTTTACAGTAAATATTCATTAATTATTCTTTCTTTTCTTTCACTACATTCTGACCTTTTCTGCTATAAATTCCATGATGCTTCTTGCAGCTAGATTCTACCTTTATTTCTCTTTCTAACTTCGGGGAGCCCTTAAACCTTCTTGCCACTGTTTCCCGTCAGAAAGAAAGACAGAAATAGTTATTATACTCATTAAACAAAAAGGAAATTAGTGGTTGATTAGATGCCTGTTCAACACACTGAGGATGAAAACCAGTCTTCATGGTGAATTATTGAATTAGGGGCCAACTTACAGTGCGGCTGTGTCTATACAAAGCCAAAACAGCCAGTCAATTCAGCCAAAAAAGAAAAAAAAAGCTGAGTGACAGGAAAAATGAAATTAGTTGGTCAAGACTGTGCAGACAAAATAAAATGGAGAAAAGGGAGCCTATACAATAGCATGGCTAGAGTACTGACATAGTTTACAAACTCAAAAGAAAGGAGAGATTCCATTTCTCCTGTCAGCAAAACAGGAACCTTGGAAAAGTACATTGCATGAAATAAATAACTTACAAAAGGATGAAATATTGTATGAGCACATATATGTTAAAAATGTAAAATAAACAGCTGTGTAGAGATTTAAGTTACCAGGCATGGGATGATCATTATTTAGGATGTATTGAGTACCTGCCTATGGCAAACTGGCCAATGGAGACCAATGAAGTTAACACACCTTGATTAATGTAACTGGTGTCACTGAACAATATATGTAAAAAAAATTTTAAAAATATTAAATTACCAAGTGTTGTATTATACATATACTTTTTATAACACAAAAAAAAACATAGAAGAGAAGCAATTTTTAAAACAGATAAACTGTATCTATATCACGGAGGGCTTAGTCTATAGTTGAGAAGCATAGTGTTTATCTTTCAAGTAAAAGGATTTGACACTTTCCACCAGAATATTTAACTATTTTCTGGCTTTATGAATTAGGCTTTAAAGTCCCTTAAGACTGTCTAAAAGGTCCCACATTATGCACATTCATATGAAATGCATTCCTGGGTGTTACCAAAATGTTTGAAACCTACCCATGAACCCCTAGAATAAGAACTATTGTTTTTAGATAATTTTTAGTAATAGTTGTTGCTATTAGGTGCCCACAAGATAAGTATGATTCATACCGACCCTATGAACAACAGATCTGAGCCCTGTCTTAACCTGTGCCGTCCTCATCATCTCTGACACTCTTGAACGCATTGCTATAGTTACTGTGTCAACCCATCTCATCGAGGGCCTTCCTCTCTTTCGCTGACCTTCCACCATTCCAAGTATGAGGCCCTATTCCAAGAAACAGCCTCTCCTAGCAACATGCACAATGTATGTAAGACAAAGTTTCACCATCCTTGCCTCCAGGGAGCGCTCTGGCTTCACTTTCTCCAAGACTTATGTTTGTTCATTTGGCAGTCCATGTTCAGTACTCTCCTCCAGCACCACAATCCGAAGGAGTCAATTCTTCCTCTGCTATCCTTATTCATTGTCTAGCTCTCAGCCACATAACAAGTGAAAGACCATGGCCTGAATAAGGTACCTTAGTCTTCAAACTGACAACATTGCTCCTCAATAATTTGGAGAAGTCTCTGACAGAAGATTTGCCCAATGTAAAATATTTCCTAATCGCCTGACTGCTGGTACTGATTGTACCAGGGTATTGATTGTGGATCCAAGTAAAATGAAATTATTGACAGTTTCAATAATTTTCCATCTACCATGATGTTTCTTACTAGTCAGGATTTTCGTCTACTTGGTGTTGAGATGTAATCAATATTGAAGCCTACAGTCTTTGATCTTTTGCAGTAAGCGTTTCAAGTTCGCCTCACTTCCAGTAAACAATGTTACATCATCTGCATAATGAATATTGCTGATGAATCTTCTTCTGATAATGACACCGTTCTTCTTCATAGAGTCCAGCTTCTCAAATGATTTGCTCAGCAAACAGAATGAAAATGTCTAGAGTTAGGGTGCAACACTGATGCACACCGTTCCTGATTTTAAACCATGAAGTGTTCCCTTGTTTTGTTCAGACAACAGCTTTTTGGTCTAATAGGGGATTTTCAGTATGGAGTTGCCAAATTTGCTTTTTGTTTTCATCACTTTAACATTTTCTATGACAGTACAGCTGCGGATTAGTCTAAATTATTAGATTTGAATTGCAGTGGGGGGAACCCACCTACTAGGATCATGGTAATGCAAGCATTAAAATAACCCATGTTTTTTTACTAAGATTTCTGCAAATTAAGAGAAAATAAAAATATTTATACCTAAAAAATATCACACGTGAAGAGATTGTATTTATAAAACATGACATATATTCCCCTGGAGCCAAGAAAAATGATATTTCCTAGCTTTTGATGCTAAGTAGAAAATAGAAGATGCCTAGATAGAAGAAAAAGAAACTCTGTTCAGAAGAGATAACAAAATTAAACGTGTGAGACATATCGTCATCTAGAAAATTAGGGAGTTATGGAATATACAAACCCCCACATGCATTTATTTTTGTGAGGGATGCATCTTCCTCTGTTTTCTGTGATATTTAATTTTTGGAATTTCAATTTAAGATGAAAATCAAGAAAAAGACAAACTAATGTATCCAAAGAGGTAAGCTACAGCTACACCCAGAGCTCAGGATATTAAAAAGCATAATCCTTTCATAAATGTGACGTGTAATCTGTCACAACGTGGTCAGCCAACATCACACATTTTTATATTTGGTGAATTAAGTAACAACTTCCTTGTATACAGTGAGGAACATATATTGTGGTGTGTTTTTCTATTACCCTTGTTAGCTGCATTAAGTCAGCACAAATCCTTTGCACATATGCTGCTCAATCCTATAACTTCTGCATATTCAGTTAACACTAATATTCATCTGCATATCCATATCATACTTGACCACTGGGATCTATAGAGGTTTTCACTAACTAATTTTACAGATAAACTGTCCTTGATAAAAGAACTGATTTGAGATTCACCTTGATTTTCCCAAATTCCTCTCAGGACTACAGCAAAAAATTGGAAAATCTTCTTTAAAATGTGTGATTTTAAAAATTTCTTAAATAGACCTCTTACCTAGTAGTTGTTGAGTACATTGAATACATTCTTCCTGGGGGTGTCATTTTAATGTCTTGAAACATTTTAGATTGATGCTTTAATTACAATTGGGAACATGATATTAGAGAGGAGATTGAGATTGTTAACAATTTCAAATTGCTTGGCTCCACAATCAACACTTTTGGTTCCAACAGTCAAGAAATCAAAAAAAGAATTGCATTAGGGAAGTTGCCTGTCAGAGAGACATGTCCAGAGTACTAAGGATCAATGTTGTCAATCTGAAGACAAATGTGTGATTAATCCAGGCCATGATCTTCATAATCACATGCTATGCATCAGAGAGATGGACAATGGGTAAGGATGACAGAATTGATGCTTTTAAGTTGTGGTGCTGGAAAAAGAGAACCATGGACCACTAGGAGAATAGGTCTGTCTTGGAGAGGGTGAAACCAAGTTTCTCCTTGGAGGCAAATTTTTTTAAAAATTTATTTTCTACTGGATTATTTATAAAATTCAAATACATTGTTTTCAAGAACAAATACTTTCAATTTCCCTCATCCCCCCAACCCAACAAATTTTAAAACCCCATGATTAATCCCCCCCCACCCCAGCCCCTGCACATCCTCATCCCTCTGCTTCCAACCTCTCCCACCTCTCTTGGATCCTTATACTCATTCTACAATAATGGTTTTATACAATATTTATCCTTGTGGGACTGAGATAGTTCACTCAGCATAATGCTCTCCAGTCCCTCCCAAGTTAGGTAATAATTTACAAAATCATTGCTCCTGTGGGCTGCATAGTATTCCATTGTGTGAATGTACCACAATTTCTCAATCCATTCATTTATGGTAGGACATCTGGGCTGTTTCCATGTTATTGTGATTCTGAATAATGCTGCTATGAACATTGGTGTACAAATCTCCGTTTGTGCTTCAGTTCTCATTTTCTCAGGGTATAATTCCAAGTAGTGGGAATAGCTCAGTTATACAGAATTTCTATGTTGAAGCTCCAACTCACATACTTTAGGCACATGGCCAGGAAGGACCAGTCATTGGAGAAAAACATCATGCTTGGAAGGGTGACAGCACAGGATAGGAAGACCCTGGATGAGATGGATTAATATGACTCCTGGGAAAATGGGATTAGGTATGTTGGCATCAGTGAGACTGGCTCAGGACAGGACAAGGTTCAGCGCTGTTGTACATAGGAACACTATGAGTCATAGGGGACTCGATGGCACATAACAACTATACTATTGTGCCGTAAATATTGACTTCTTGTTGTTGTTGTGTGTAGTTGAGTTGGAACAGACTGTTAGGAGACCCCAAAACTGGTGGCCTAATGGAGCTGCACTGAAAACCCAAAAGTAGACAGTTCAAATCCACCAATTACTCTGAGAGAGAAAGGTGGCCATTCTGCTCCCGTGGGATTTACAGGCTCTGAAAACCTACTGGAAGGTTCATCTGTCAGTTGATTTCAATTCAAAAGCACATAACAACATAAAATATTAACTTAGAGCCCACACATGCTAATAAATTCTTAGCTGCATTAACTTTCTATAACTATTGGGTCAGTAGGAAAGTAAAAATGATGATGATCACTTACAAAGAATTTACCCCTCCATTAATGATAAAGTACAATGAATTAAAATTGCTGATACTAATTAACAACGCACTCATTTCGCTCTCCTCCTGACCCTAAAAGGATTAGACACAGGAGTTAGACAAGGGAAGCATTCTTCAAGATGAGTTAGAAAGTACAGTCCTCTGAACTGGGTCCTGCACCCCAGGAATGAAGACATGCAGCTGCAACATGAACTGTTTTCTGTTACCTTAAATACTGCTGGGCCATATGGAGCATTTCTGAGGACCTTCTATTTTAAAAATGTTCTGTTCATATTTTATGTTTTTTCCATATGTTCCCTCCTGACTTCAGAGTTTCTATTCATTTCCATAAAAATAAGAGCTTTGTTTTATAAGCATCCATTTGTTCTTATCCTCTCATCCCTATTATGGCCACAAACCTCGACTTGGGTTATTACAGCCACTCTACGACCAGTTGATTGTGGAGAGATGAATAGAGAATTATTTGGAAGAAAAACAGCCGCCGCAGATGATCAGCATGCTACGGAGCTCCTGTTTTCTTTGCTCATTCCAACTGACCCAGCGTGAAAGATAATAAACCTGGCATTGGTATTGAACTGCTTTAAAATGAAGAAAACATCGACGGAAACCACTGTTGAAACCCCCCAAAGAAGGGCTGAAGGGAGACATAATTTAGTTAACTGAGAATTAACCCAAATGCGCTCTCTGGACAAGGGGGCTCCCTGTCGTTTGGGGTTAGCATCAAGCAATTATTGAGACAAAACCGTTGGCTCCTGTGTTAGGGACAAAGTGGTGTTTGCATAAAGTCGAAGAAGGAGAAGACAAATATGCATGAAAATTAAATTTAGGTTTCTGGGACTACCCTTTTGGGGCCATAGAAGAGCTGATTACATGTTCACAGCTGGAACTGGTGTTGGCAGGCAGGCCTTATTCATGGACAGAGGGAGGGACTCTCTTTTTGAGTGACATTCTGTGGCAAAACAAGAATGGTAGTATTAAAGGCATCTGATGCTTACGGATTTCAAGTTCCATGGCTCCGCACTGTCCAGATCTGGCTGAAAATTGGAATTATCTCCATGATAAATACATGTTGTTCTTGTTGATTGCCATCCAGTCAAACACAACACATAGCAACCCTATGAACAAAAGGCCTGAAGTTTAATTTATAACTATCATCATTTATCAAAGTTCATAGAGTTTTCAGAGGCATGTTGTATCATACTTACTTGGTTCAAGATGTTTGGTCTCCTTAAGTCAAGCGCTCCCTCATATCCTTCGTCCTATGTCTTTCTCCAGTATTTCGTTTTTACAACTTTTCTGCCATCTTATATGTTTTGTGCAACAGTCACTGAGTCAATCCATCTCATCCAGTGATTTTTTTTTTCTCTCCTATGCTGACCTTCTACCCTTCAATCATGATATCTTTCTCCGAGGACAGGTCCCTAATAGAAACATGCCCAAAATATGTGAGATGAATCGTTAAAATCCTTGCCTCCAAGGAGCAAACAGATCTGACTCTCTCCAGAGAAGACCTACAGTTCGAGGTATGTTCAAGAATCTTCTCCAGCACTTTCCTGGTTGTTGTTTGCTATTCCATCACAACAGACCCACAGTTGACCCTCCAGTTGGGTTTTCAGAGGGAGTAAATCACACAGAAGGAGACTGCCCATCCTTGTCCTGTGGAATAGCTGGTAGATTAGAACCATGTGCCTTTGGGATTACAATGCAGCTTCTTACCACTATGCCACCAGAGCTCCCCAGTTTTTTACTTAGAAGGTAGCAATTGTAACCCGGATCACAGCCAGTGTTCTGAATGGCAAGAAGACCAGATCTTGAAACATTAAGGTTGAAGGTCATGGCATGATGCTTAGAACAGAATCTTTGGTGCTTCAGTGACCAAAATTGTGTTCTTTAGCTGCCATTTCCCAATAGTGTCATGTACCACATAATATCCATTCTGGTAACATTGACTGCATATAAGTCTGTAGTCCCATAATGTTATAATAGAATTCAGAAATCTGAATATGAGAACAAGAGGAGTAGTGCAAGAACACAATATCTTCACAAAAGCAATGCACATAGTTCATGTTATTGGTATACCAAGCAATTATGTGTAAGGATAGAGTCCATATGTAAGTCATAATAATTAGTGTGTATGTTACCAGAGAAGCTTCACTACAATCTCAAAGGCATGTAGTTCAAGGCCACCAGCTGCTCCACAGGAGAAGGATGGGCAATCTCTTCCATGCAATTAACCATCTCTGAAAACCTGCCAGAAGGTAAACTATGGGAAGATTCCAACTCTGTGGTACACAGCAACATGTTACTAGGTTATGTATGTCCTGCACAATACTTTCTATACCTATTTTAACATGAAGAATGTCTGTCTATATGTGCTTTTTTTCACTACACAAAAGAGTTTGACTGTGTGGATCATGACAAGTTGTGGTTGACATTGAAAAGAATGGGAATCCCTGAGGACTTGATTGTGCTTATGAGAAAACTATACCTGGACTAGGAGGCTGTTCTGTGAATGGAGAAAGGGAGCACTGAATGGGTTTGAATTGGGAAAGGAGTGTGTCAGGTTTGTATTCTGTCTCCACACCTGTTCAATATACACGCTGAGCAAATTATCTGAAAAGCTGGACTCTGTGAAAAGGAATGTGGCATCGGGATTGGAGGGAGATTCATCAATAACTGCATTATACAGATGGAGCAACCTTGCCTGCTGCAAGTGAGGAGGCCTTGAAGCACTTATTGCAGAAGATCAAGTAATGCAGCCTTCCATATGAATTTCATCTAGACATCAAGAAAACAAAGATTCTTACCACTGGACCAATAGGCACTGTCATGATAGATAGATAGATAGATAGATAGATAGATAGATAGATAGATAGATAGATATAGATAGATAGATGATTGAAATTGTCAACAGCTTGATCTTGTTTGAATCCAAAATTAACACTCTTGGTACGAGCAGTCAGGAAATAAGAAGACACATTGCACTGGTAAAATCTGCAGCTAGGGACCTTTCCAAATTATTGAAGAATAATTATGTCAGTTTGAGGACCAAGGTGCAACTGATTCAGGCCACGGTCTTTGTGATTACTAGCTATGCATCCGATAGCTGGACAATGAACAAGAATGATAGAAAAAGAATTGATGCCTTTGAGCTGTGGTGTTGGAGAAGAGCATTGAACATCCCGTGGGTGGCCAAGAGAGCCAACACATATGTCTTGGAGAAGGTGCAGCTGAAGTGCTGTTTGGAGGCAGAAATGATGAAGCTTTGCCTCATATACTTTGAACATATTTGCTAGGAGGCGCTATTCTTTGGAGAGGGACCTCGTGTTGGGAGGGGTGGAAGGTTAGCAAAGGAGAAGACCTTCAACCAGGTAGACTGACTGCTGCAATGGGCTCTTGTGTATTGGAAAGAGTGAGAATTGCACAGGACAGGACTGGGTTCAAACCTGTTGTTCACAGGGTCACTGAGTCATACTGGACTCGACAGCACCTAACAACAACAACAATAATGCATTGATGCTGAAACAGGAAAATTCAATCTTGTGCATCATGCATATTAAGCTTCTTATAAATTGAAGGTATATGGTAACATGGATGGCATCAAGCAAGTCTATCAGTGACTTTTCCAACAGCTTACCAGGCTTTCCTATGTTGTGTAATGTTTCATGAGCTCATTATTTTTCAATGCTGCATAGTATTCCATTGTATCAATGTACCATAGTTTTCTATCCATTCACTTTTTGATGGGCACTTGGATTGCTTCCATCTCTTTGCTGATACGTAGTATTTTGGAAATTCTCACAATTTTTTAAAATATTATTTTTTTTAATTCACTATTATACATTCCCCTCGTCACTTCCCCCGGACCTACTTGCAATGCACCCCTTGTTCCAGATTGTTTTCAATGCATAATCATATATTCCTTTCAGACAACCCTTCCACTCATCATATCTAATGCAGTGTTCATTATCTCTCTACTCTTTTCCATACTCTGCCCAACCCATCCATCTCTGTTCTGTTGTATAATAGCAGTATTATGCAGTATTTGTCATTTTGTGACTGAGTTATTTCATTCAACATAATGTCCTCCAGGCTCTCCCATGCTGTGTAATATTTCATGAGTTTGTTGTTTTTCAATGTTGCATAGTATTCCATTGTGTCAATGTTCCATAGTTTTCTATCCATTCATTTTCTTGATGGACACTTGGATTGCTTCCATCTCTTTGCTGATGTGAATTACAAACATAGCAATAAATGTGGGTGTGCATGGATCTGTTAGAGTAATGGCTGTTTTCTTTAGGGTATATTTCTTATAGTGGAATTGCTGGGTCAAATACTATTTCTCTTTCCAACTTTTTGAGAAAGTGTCACACTACATACCATAGTGATTGTACCATTTTTATATTCCCACCAGCAGTGAATAAGAGTTCCAATTTCACCACAACTTCTCAAGAATTTGTTGCTTGCTTGCTGCTCTGTTGAACTTTGCTATTGTTGTGGGAGTGAGATAATAATTCATAGTTGTTTTGATTGCATCTCTCTGATAGCTAGGGACTTTAAACACTTCTTACGTGTGTGTTTGCCATCTGAGTGTCTTCTTCGGTGAAGTGTCTGTCTATTCATATTCTGTGCCCACTATATGATTTAGTTGTTTATGTTGTTGAGGTGCTGGCAGACTCTGTAAATTTTATACATAAGTCCCTTATAAGATATGCCGTTGTCAAATATTTTAATCAGGCTGTGGGTCTCCTTCTTACCCTATTGAAGAAGTTTTTTGATGTGCATAGGGATTTGCTTCATAGAAGGTCCCCTTCATCTATTTTATTCTCTCTTGTTGTAGGTGTTTGATTATGCTTGGAAGAGTGTTCATGCTGTGGGTGAAGGCTAGATTTTTTAATAGATCTCTCTGATGAATTGTATAGTCTTTGGTTTGACTCTTAGAGCATTAACTCTCTGCTTAATTTTTATTCAAAAATATTATAAATGTATCATAGCTCTTAAATAGGCAAGAATTGGGAAACCAAGATGATTGAGGAAGTTAAAAAATCATTCCTAGTTTGTTGTTTTTGTGTGTGTGCATGGTTCAAAATTGGGAAGGGCGTATGCCAGGGATGCATCCTATCTCCATACCTTTTCAACCTATATGCAGAACAGATTATGAGTATGAGTCCTTTAGTTTAGGCCATATTTTTCCAGCTCACGTGCTCATATTTTAAAAACAATCAGAACAAACAACAAACTCACTTCCAGGAAGCAGATGATGACTTACAATGATTCTCCACTGCAGAATTACTGGTGAATTTCAGTGGGGGAAAGGCAATGTTTAGATTAGCAACACAACACGTTAAGGACTGACTAGCCATGAGAGTTTCTAGAGTCACACAGACCTTTTAATTCTCTGAACCAGTTTTGTGGATATCACTGATTTTTGTAAATTCTCAAGTAACTGGTTTCAAATTGTGTTTCTTTGTCATGCTAAGCTTAAGTTGCCCTGTGGTAACAACTCTAAGATCTGAATGATTAACAAAAGTATTTTCTCACTGGAGACCACGCTCTTTGATAGATACATTGCATCTCTGCTTCACATTACATTCCTTCTGGGTCTCATGCAGAATAAACACTTTCTATTTAGGAGACTATTGGTGTTAGTACATGAGGAAAAGAGAATCCAGCAGAACTACATGAAGGCTTTTATAGTATTTGCTTAGAAGTGGCACACTTCTGCTCACATTTTATTGACCAAGGAAATTCACATAGTCATGCCTGATATCAATGATATAGAAAGATTTATTCCTCCCAAAGGTAAGAAAAATATGTATTTTGAACAGCAAAAAGCCAATTAACTCTAATTAATGCTACAAATGTGGAGACAGAAGGCCTGGAGATAAATAATAGTTCATCTATTACAGGTAAAGTAAAATAAAACTCTCTGAATCTCAATTATATCACTTGTTGTTGGTATGTGCCATCGAGTCGCTTGTGACTCATAGACCCTATGTACAAGAGCCCTAAACCCTTCTACCAAGTAATGACACTTATTCCTATCCATCTCAAGAATGTTCCATGAAGTTCAAGTGACAACATATAAGAAAGTTTTTTTTAAAAAAAACCTTGAAATGCATTGCTCTTGTTCTCACGTACAGCTTCAAGTCCAACTTTCTTATCGCTACGTATACTGTAGAAATTGCAAGTATAAAATCTATGGAACCAAGCCAGCATCACAAACATTAGTATGTAAATTACTTGTTCTTAACAAACCAAATGTAAAACGAAAAAGGCCATTTAGCTTCGTTTATTTACAGACTGGTGTCTACTATAAACCTAATATCAGTGCTGGCTTTGGCATATAACATCACTTCAATAGACTATGAATTCCTAGAGTATAAAAATATTACCAATGTAGTCAATCTAATCCTCTAAAAACATTTCTTAGAAAATGTTTGATAAAAATACTGCAATGAAAATCTTTTATTAAGGAAGTTATATATTTATAGCAAAAACATATGAAGCATATTGTTATTAAAGAACCTAGACTGATGTTCAAGGTTCACACCTGCTAATTTGCGATTCTTCCTTAATAAAATAAGTCTGATATCAACATAGAAGATCTTGCTATAGTCATCAACTATTTCAGGTGTGAAGAGGTTTGATTCATTTCTTCATCGAATGTTTGCATAACTGACAGGTGGTACAGACTGTATAAGGCCCTGTTGTCATTGGACGTACAGTATGGCAGAGATGGCATTTCACACAATGAAATAAGCATGAAGTAAAATAAGAGGAAGAATAGAAAACAGACTTAGGAGAAACATACCTGTGTTAGGTGCTTTCGAGTCAAGTACGACTCATAGCGACCTTATAAAAATGGACCTGAATCTCACCCTATCGTGTGGCATCTTCATACTTCTTGGCACACCAGAGCCCACTGTGGAAGTCACTGTGGCAATCCACCTGACTGAAGGTCTTCTCTTTTGCCAACCCTCTGCCTTTCCAAGAATCAAGGGCTCCATGGAATAGACCCTCCAAGCAACATATCTGAAACATGTGAGGCAAAGCCTCGTCATTTTGCTTCCAAAGAGCACTCCAGCTGCACCCTCTCCAACACATTTTTTTTGTTCTTTTGGCAGTTCATGAGATGTTCGGCACTCTTATCCAATACCACAATTCAAAGGCATAAATTCTTTTCTGTCATTCCTATTCATTGTCCAGCTCTCAGATGCATAGCAAGTGATCAGAAAGACCATGGCCTGAATCAGATGCACCTTAGTCCTCAAACTAACAACATTATCCTCGATAATTTAGATAAATCCCCGATTGTACACTTCCCCAGTGCAATGTGTCTCCATATTTCCTGACTGTTGGTACCAAGACTTTTAATGGTGGATCCAAGTAAGGTGAAGCTGTTGGCAATTTCAGTCTATTGATCCAGTGGTAAAAACCTTTGCTTTCTTGACATTAAGATGCAATCCATATTGAAGGCTGTATTCTTTGATCTTCTGCAACAAGTACTTCAAATCCTCTTCACTTTCAGCAAGCCAGGTTGTGTCATCTGCATAATGCATGTTATTGATGAGTTTCCCTCTGATCCTGATGCTACATTCCTCTTCATAGAGTCCAGCTTCTTGGATAATTTGGTCAGCACACAGATTGACTAGATATGGAGATAGAATACAACCCTGACATACACCATTCTTAATTTCAAACCCTACAATGTTCCCTTGCTCTGGTCACACAATAGCCTCCAGGTCCAGGTATAGGATTCACATGAGCACAATCAAGTGCTCTGGGATTCTGATTCTTCTCAATGTCAGCCACAACTTGTTATGATCTACACAGCCAAACACCTTTGCATAGTCAATAAAGCAAAAACAGGCCTTCTTCTGGTATTCTCTACTTTCAGCCAGGATCCATCTGACCTCAGCAATGATATCCCTAGTGCCATGGCCTCTTCTAAATCCTGCTTGAACTTCTGGCAGTTCTCTATCTATGTACAATCTTAGCTGCTTTTTAATGAAGCATACCTAGTTCACTGTTAAAAAAGTAAACATGTCATGATGTAAAAGGAACACCACTGAGAAACCATTGAGAAGCAAAAGAGATGGTTTAGGAGAGGGAAGGGAGAGGGGACAACATCATGGAAAGGCAATTTAGGTAGGAGGAGGCAGGAGAAATGGGCAGGGCTAAATCAGGTAGTGTCTGCAGACTCAAAGGGGAATAAAGGTAGTTGATGTTGAGTCAATCCCAATAAAATAGTGGTTCATAATTTATCAGCCAAACTGAAAAAAACATTTTTTGTTTCTACCAATAAAACCAGTTGCAACAGAATCAAATATCCCTTATGGATGTCAGAGTATAACCGTCCTTTTTGGAAGTAGATAAGTGGATAAGAATTTGTGTTGCCAACTCAGAGGCAGGCAGTTCAAATCCATCCGCTGCTATGTGAGAAAAAGATGAGAAATCTCTTCATGTGTGATTCACAGCCTCTGAAAACCCAGTGAAGAGTAAACTGTGAATCAGTTCCAGCTAGGCAGCACATAACAACAACAACAGATTAATTATTAGACTTTTCTTCCAAGAAGACTATGGGTATCCTTATACTTTCAAATTTCAGTTAGTAGCCAGTTTTAATCATTTGTACCACCCAGTAAATACTATATAACATAATCTTGCTTCATTTCCTAGATAGCACTAATCTCTAAGAAATACTTTGATTATTTATACATTTTTTTTCTATCCTCATGGAATGGAAGCTCCTGAAAAGCAAGAATTACTTTAATTCCTGTTCTAAGAAAAAATTCATTGGGAAAGTCTGTTGTCAGGAACATCTCCAGCGTACTGAAGAGCAATGATGTCAGTACTAAGGCTAAGTCGTTCCTAACCCAAGCCATAGTATTTGCAATTACTTGTTATGCATTAGAAAGTTGGACAAAGACTAGGGATGATAGAAGAATTGATGCCTTTGAGCTGTGGTACTGGAGTATTGGATATACAATGGACTGCTAGGAGAAAAAACAGGTTTGTCTCGGAGGGGAGGAAACCAGGCTGCTTCTTGGAGGCAAGGATTCTGAGGCTTCATCTGACATATTTTGGACATATTGCAAGGAGAAGCCAGTCCTTGGAGAGGAACATCATGCTTGGGAGGGTAAAAGGACACCTCAAGAAAAGGAAACCTTCCATGAGATGGATTGATTCAGTGACTAGGGAGATGAGGTAGGTGTGTCAGAGACAAGAAGGTTGGCATAGACTAGAGCAGGGTTCCAAGCTGTTGCACATCATGTCGCTATGAGTCTTGATGGCACAGAACAGAACACCTATATGCTAGTCACTGACCAAATAATCTTTACATAAATGAATTGTGAGATTTTAACAATTGACAGCAGTGAAAGTTGAAGTTGAGAAAAAGAGAAAGTTAAGAGATCACAGATCACTAGACCTTTTCCTGAGATAATACATGTAAAGTTCCTAGAAAGTGTTTGCCATACAGTAAACCATTGTTTTGAGTGATTCATAGAGAACCTGTAGCATATAGTAGGACTTATGAAAAGGATTTTAGAGGCTGTGAGTATTCACAGATGCAGAATGCATCATCTTTCTCTTGAGTTGTGGTTGGTGGCTTCAAAGTACCCACCTTTCAGTTAGTAACTCACTGCTTGACGGACTGCACATCAGTGCTCATTGATTGCCCACCATTATTTTTATTATTACGACTAGAAATAGAAATTTTATTTTCTGTCCTTCAATTGGCATGACAAAAAAATGGTAAAGCTTACACTTCAGAAACAACTTATTTTTCAACAGAAGGAAGGAGGAAACCCAAAGGATAAAAACTTACAGGAGTGGCATCCACTTCTTAAATAACATGCCTCTGGAAACTCTGTGAAATTTGATTAATGTCGATAATTGTAGAAGGACTTCAGGCCTTTTGTTCATAGGGTCTCTATGAGTTGTGCTTGACTTGAAGGCAATCAACAAGAACATTCCATCTTTAGCTAGAACACATCAAGAATAATCTGGCCCTGAAAACTTAGGACAGTACATCCAAAAGAATTTGAAAGTTTCCTAAGGTCCTCTTCCAATATTACCACATTGCTCTAGGACCAAATGATCAATAGTAGACTTCCAAAACTTTTTAAAAATAAATATAATTCTTATATTTCAGAATCACCAAGCAGGTTTGCTATTAAAAAGCTCCTGAAAGTGGAAGCATTCTAGTTGGCATCCAGGATAGTCTCTCTTGGTGTGGAGTGAGCGTTTAGAGTGAAGCTACAAAATTAAGATCAAGAACAACAAACAGCTCATAGTTAGTATGACTACTTTGGCTTTAATTGGATAAGAAGAAGAAGAATAGTAATAGAAATATCTGCCTAGGTCTCTAACTTGGGCATCCTAACTGAAATGAGTGACTCAATTAAAACTCAAGTTCCTGAGTATGAACAAGTTTAGTTTAATCTGTAGTTCTTTGCAAATAAATGCCCAGTCAATCTTTAATGAGTAACTTTAGCTTTCTTCCCCTAATTTTGAACACTATGCACTATGTAACATCCAGAAAACAACTAAATTGTGTCTGCATGGTTTCATCACTCTTAGCCTTTTCTCAAGAAAGAGAGAGGGAAAAAATATCATAAACAAACACCAGCTCTTATCTTAACTTGCCTATGTGAGATTTACAAATGAGGAAAAGAACAAATAAAGAGTAATTTAAATTTTAATTTAAAAAAACCTCTCTATTTTCTTACCCCTTATCAAACTGCCAACATTTTTCCTGCTGACAATGAAAAAGTGTCATAGGCATAGGCCAGACCCTACCCACAACCAAGTAATCTCTTTCATCTAAAACCCTGATCCCTTTAATAAACAAAATACGAAAAGGCAGTCAAAATTACGCTGTGGCTTTATAAAAGAAGGCAGGGAAATCCTCTGAGGACAATCCCCTACTTGTTATTTTCACATACCATGTGACTCAAAGTCATTCGTGAGGATAAAGAGGCAGGGGCTGCCACCAGATCTCAGCCATGCTTGCCCCTCTGTTCCCAGCCCCGGCCCATCTGTTATCCAGAGGCCTCATGGATGGCATGTGTCAAGAGAGTCGGAGCTGTGCAAACTGCCCAAAGAAATCTCTCGGCCAACTTCCCTTTGCTTCCATGGCTTCAGCAATTGTTGCTGCGCCAACCACCATATGGCGAATAATTAGTTTTTCGACCCCACTCAAGAAAAATGTCCGCTTCAGTGCCAAGCATTAGCAATATGTGTGTTAATGAACAGAGGGAATTGAATGCCTATACATTAACAGAAGTTGGGATTTGGTGCTTGGGTTTGTGTGTTTTTTTTCTTTTCTAGCTTCGCTCTATCCTCCTTTGCTTTGGCCCCTTTCAAGTGAGGAATAGATGATATTTGGAAGCAAAATGTACTTGTCTTTTTCTTTTTGGTGAGAGAGACTGTCAGCTGATTAGAGATACCTCGTTTTGAAAGCAAAACCTCCTCTTTTTAGTAAAATGGCTTTAATCGTCTTTGCCATCAACATGGTTAATTCAGTTCATATAAAAGTTAGGCTGTCACGCCAAGCACGAAAACTCTGAGTCATTAAGACAGAAGAAGTGAGCATAAACAGAATGGACAGTCAATTGTGTTGGCTGTCTCCAGCAAGATGAACTTTTGGGACCCTTGAAACAAATACTTCCTCATTCTGGCAGAAAAAAAAGGGGGGAAATACATATATAAAGATTTATGAACCCAATTAAGATTTTAAGTTCACTATCCAAAGAGGAGAAGTCTGAAAAGGCAGACAATCTCCCTACAGAGATCAAGACGCTGCACTGTCCAAAAATATTTATTCCACAAAAATCGTGAAAGGTGAAAAAAAGTACTTAAGACTACATCATTTTTTTACTTTCTGCAACAGTGCACACTGATGTGCGCCTTGTAAGTTTTAAAGGGAACTGCTTCTTGACCTTGGCCTTCACATTGTCTGCTTACAGACATAGGGGCCCTGAGAAAAAGAAGCAGGGAATTGAAATGTTCTCTAATGCAATACTCAAAGAGTCTTGCTATAGGTCAGTGGTTCCCAAATATCTTCAGTTTGCAGATCATGGTACCATGGCAGAAGTTCCCCGGAGACCCTCCCTCTTATTTGTGGCTGAAAAAGAAATGCTTCACTGGAATAAATCAGCAGAGGGGTGCTGATTTAATGAGGCAGCCAGAGGAAATCTCAAAAGCAAAACATGTATTTGTGCCAGACACAATGGCTGCCATTTTCTTTTTACACTTGTAATCAATTAGAATAATAGCTGCATCCCTTTCGACACTGTAAATTCATCAAGGACCGAGTTACTTTCATTTAATTCACCACTGGGCCCTCAGTTTCTACCTCAGTATTCAGGTAGGTGTTATGGGAATGCAGTGTCTAAATGTTCAACAACTATTTATTGAGTAAATGCTTTTTAAAACATTGACTATTGCATAAAACTAACTGGGGAGCCATGGGCATCTTGTCAATCACAGGTTGAGGATTTTTTGCCAATGGGCATTAAAAGATCGTACTGAACAAAGTGTTTAGCAGTGAACTACCAGGAGTTGATGGTTTGCCTTGTTTTCTAGTGTCCTACAAGTTTTCCACTCTTGACAGCTTACCATTTTATTATTGTTCTATATTAGTGAGAAGTGAGCTCCTAAGAAATAAGAGCTGCTAACCCAAAGACTGTTTATCTTTGGTGGTTCAAATTCACCAGCAACTCCTTGAGAGAAATATGTGCAGTTTCTTCCCATAGAGATTCACAAGCCCAGAAATCTGATGGAATATCACTAAGGGTCAGAATTAGTCTTATTGCAGTGAATTTTCTATCAGTGAAAATAATATCTTTTCATTCTCCAAAAGGTTTCTATCTTACATAGATTACAACTTTATCAGGCTTTGTTGTTGTTGTTATGTGCTTTCGAGTCACCTGCAACTCATAGCAACCCTATATACAAGAGCCCTAAACCCTGCTCTATCCTGTGCAAACCTTATTGTCTCTGACACACCTACCTCCATTGCTCCAGTCACTGAATCAATCCATCTCATTGAGCACCTTCCTCTCCTGCACTGTCCCTCCACCCTACCAAACATAATGTCCCTCTCCAAGGACCAGTCCCTCCTTGTAACACATGTCCAAAGTATGTCAGATGAAGCTTCAGAATCGTTGCCTCCAAGGAGCAGCCAGGTTTCACCTTCTCCAGGACAAACTTATTTTTTCTCCTAGCAGTCCATGTTGTATCTAATACTCTTCTCCAGCACCACAGCTCAAAGGCATCAATTCTCTTTTTATCATCCCTAGTCACTGCAGCTCTCTGATGCATAGCAAGCAACTGCGAAGACTATAGCCTGGATCAGGTGCACCTTAATCTTCAGACTGATGTCGTTGTTCTTCAGTACTCTGGAGAGAGAGGTCCCTGACAGCCTACTTTCCCAATGCAATTTGTCTCTTGCTTTCCTGGCTCCTGGTACCAAGAAGGTTGACTGTGGAGCCAAGCAAACTAAAACTATTAACAATCTCAACCTCTTCACCATCCATAATGATACTGCCAAATGACCCAGTGGTAAGAATTTTCATTTTCTTGATGTTGAGCTTCAGTCCAAATTGGGGACTGCAGCTCCTGACCTTCTGCAGCAAGTGCTTCAGGTCCACTTCAATTTCAGCAAGCAGAGTTGTGTCATCTGCATAACGCAGGTTGTTGATGAGTCTTCCTCCAATCCTGATGGCACATTCCTCCTCATACAACCCAGCCTCCCAGATCATCTGTTCTGCATACAGATTGAAAAGGTGTGGAGACAGACCCTGGCATACATTCTTCCCGATTTTGAATGATGCAGTGTCTCCTTGCTCTGTTCTGACAAATGCCTCCTAGTCCATCTATGGGTTCTGCATAAGCACAATCACATGTTCCAGGATTCCCATTCCTCTCAGAGTCAGCCACACTTTGTTGTAATTCACACATTCAAAGGCCTTTGCATAGTCAATGAAACACAGGTAGACATTCCTCTGGTACTCTCTGCTTTCAGCCAAAATCCATCCAGAGCCTATAATTAGAATCTTGATGCATCATCATTCTAAAACAGTAATTTCAAGGAAGATATATGTTCCATTTTTTGTCACAGGTTTGTTCAAATGACATTTTTGCAATGTTTTGAGCAGAAAACCCAAGGGCAGCAGCACAATTTGAAAGCTGTCTATCCTTAAACGTCAATCTCTGTCCCACCTTTGACTACTAAGTAGCCTTGTACTCATCCCTCTGTGACCCATTTCCACATCTGTTTGCAAAAGGCAAGGATCATGTCTAAGCCTAATAGCGCATTTTAAAATCTGTGGGTTAAAAAACAAATCATGTAAGCTATTAAATAATTTATATAATGTCTAAGGTCTAGTATAGGCGTTCTGGTAGCCTAGAGGCAAGAAGCGCACTGCAATCCCCAAAGCATGCAAGATCCAGGCCATCAGCTGCTCCACAGGAGAAGGATGGGCAATCTCCTCCCATGCAATTAACTGCCTCTGAAAACCCTCCGGAGCGTCAGTTATGGGTCAGTTATGGGTCAGTTCTGACTCCACAGAACACACCAACAATGCATAGCATAGGCATAATGTAGTATATTCACAAAATATGACTGTATTTGACTTGCATTTCCAGAGATACAGGTTGGACTCAGAATAGGTCATGGTACCAGAATATCATTGTTGATGTCAAATGGATCTTTGCTGAAAGCAGAGACTACCAGAAAGATGCCGACTCATGCTTTATCAACTATGCAAAGACATAAATTATGAGGGACATTGAGAAGATTGGGAATCCCAGAACTCTTAATTGTGCCCATGCAAAACATATACCTTGACCAAGAAGTTGCAGTGTCTCCTTGCTCTGTTCTGACAACTGCCTCCTAGGCCCCGTATAGGTGGAAATAGGGAAAGGGAACACCGCACAGTTTAAAATGAAGAAAGCTATGCATAAGGTGCACCTGATCTGGGCTATAGTGTTTGCAATTACTTGCTATGCATCAGAGTATTGGACAGTGACTAGGGATGATAGAAAGAGAATTGATGCCTTTGAGTTGTGGTGCTGGAGAAGTGTTGAATATACCATGGACTGCTAGGAGAACAAACAGGTTTGTCCTGGAGAGGTTGTGAAGACGGGCTGCTCCTTGGAGTCAAGGATTCTGAAGCTTTGTCTGACATATTTTGGGCATGTTGCAAGGAGGGACGGGTCCTTGGAGAGGGACATCATGTTTGGGAGGGTGGAGGGATGGCACAGGAGAGGAAGACCCTCAATGAGATGGATCAATTCTGTGACTGGGGTGGTGGGAGTGAGTGTGTCAGAGACGGAGAGGTTTGCACAGGATAGAGCAGTGTTTAGGGCTCTTGTACATAGGTTTGCTATGAGTTGCAAGCTACTCGATGGCGCGTAACAGCAACAACAGCATACCTATTCAATCTGTATGCAGAACAAATCATCTGAGAAACTGTACTTCATGAGAGAGAATGTGGCATCAGGATCGGAGGAAGACTCATCAACAATAACACAACCTTGCTTCTCAAAATGAGGAGGACTTGGAAAACTTCCTGCAAAAGATCAAGTATTACAACATTCCATGTGGAATAAATTTGAATGTCAAGAAAACAACACTACTTTTCAGTGGGCTAATAATAGGCAATGTAATGATAGATGAAGAAAAGGTAGAAATTGTCAATGATTTCATGTTGATTTTAATCAACAATCAACACCCTTGGTACCAGCAGCCAGGAAATCAAAAGACATGCTGCATTGGGAAAGCCTCTACAAAGTGCTGAAGATCAAGGACGTTAGTTTAAAGATTTATGTGCACCTGATCCAAGTCATGGTCTTTTCAATTACTTGCTATGCATCTGAGAATTGGACAGTAAGTAAAGATGAGAGATGGAGAATTGATGCTTTGGAGTTGTGGTAAGTGGGTAAGAGTACCACATACCTCATGGACTGCCAAGAGAACAAATAAATATATCTTGAAGCGAGTACAGCCAGCATGCTTCCTGAAGAAAAGGCTGGTGAAGCTTCCTCATCTCAAATTATTTTGGCGGGTTGCCAGAAGGGATCAGTCCTTGGAAAATTATATAACTCAGAAAAATGAACGGTCAGTGAAGAAGGAGAAGAATCTTAATGAGAGGGATTGATACAGTGACTGTAACAATGGACTCAAGAGTGGCAGAGATGTTAAGGATGGTACGGGGTAGGGCAAAGTTCAAGGTCTCTGTGAGTTAGAGTCAATGTGATGGCCCATAACAACAATAATGACAATAATAGCAGCAACATATTTGAGTTGAAATTAGTGAATATACAGAAGTTGAGTAAACAGAAAGTGATTATCAGGATTAACACTATATAGAACAGAATGAACCCCTACTAACGTAAGGTCTCCCTTCCTTTCCCAAATTGTGTCTGCACTCAGACATACCAGTAGCCTTAGTTCCTAGAGCCTTGAAACAAGTCTGGAAATCAAAAGATGATTTCACTGGGAAAATCTGTTGTCAGGAACATCTCCAGAGTACTGAGAAGCAAAGATGTCCATCTAGAAACTAAGATGCTCTTAATTAAGGCCAAAGTCTTCACAATTATTTGCTATGTATCAGAGAGCTGGACAATGACTAAGGATGACAAAAAGAAGAATCAGTGCCTTTGAATTGTGGTGCTGAACATGAGTCCTGAACATAAACCATGGACCACTAAGAAAACAAACAGATCTCTCTTGGAGAGGGTAAACCCAAGTTTCTCCATGAAGGCTAGGATTTTGGAGTTCCATCTCACATACTTTGGGAACATTGCTAGGAGGAACACAGTAACTGGGTTAAAAGGGGCTGGTATTTTGGAGTCAATGAGACTGGCTCAGAATAAGGCAGGCCTCAGAGCTCTTGAACATAGGGTCGCTATGAGCTTCAAGTGACTTGACAGCACATAACAACAATAACAATTATAAATCCTAGAAAATAAGTATACTATAAACCCTATTTCAACAATCACTGAAATGACAAAGAGTTATGAAATAACAAAGATTAAATAGAATCTTTAAAAACAACCATTAATTCCACAAGAGATAGAGAAATAGAAATAAAGGGGAAATGAGGGAAATAACAAGAAAACAAGAAAATAATAATCTTAAAGTTGGTCATGACACAATAATCACAAAGGTCTAAACAACTAAACTAAAAGGCAGAGATGTAACAGTAAATAAAAAGCAAAAGCTAATTGTATGATTCCTACAAGAAATGTACTCTAAATATGAAAACAAAAGTAATACTGAAAAAACAGGAAACTTGTTGCTGTTGCTGCTGTTGTTAAGTGTTATTGTTCTTATAAGTCGAGTATGATTCATAGTAATCCAATGAACAGCACTTCTGAACCCTATCCTGTCCTGTACCATTCTCATCCCCTCTAACACACATAAGTCCATTGCTTCAGTCACTGACTGAGTCAATCCATCTCATTGAGGGTCTTACTCTCTTTCATTGACCTTCTGTCTTTCCTAGTATGATGCCCTTCTCCAAGGACTCTTTTCTTCCAGCAATATACCCAAAGTATGTGAGATGAAGCTTTGTTATCCTTGCCTTTAAGTAGCATTCGGGCTATGTTTTCCCAAGATATGTGTTTGTTCTTTTCGAAGTTCGTACTTTTCTCCAACACTACAATGCAAAGATATTGGGTTTTTTTGTCTGTCATCCTCATTCATTGCCAAGTTCTCAGACACATAGGAAGTATATGAAAAGGCTATGGCTTCAATCAGGCATATCTTAGTCTTCAAAATGACATCATTACTCCTTAATACTTTGGAGAGATCCTTGACAACAGACTTTCCTGAAATTTACAGCCTCTGAAGAAATAGTGGAGTGTCAGTTATGGGTCAGTTCTGACTCCACAGCACATAACAGCAACAACACCAATAAGAACACTTGGCTGACTGTTGTAATAGAAAAGGGATTTCAGAGAAAAGAATAGCATTAGGAAAAACAAACAGAAAACTGTTGCACTGCCAACCCAAATGCATGTAGCTGGAATCTCCTCCCATGGGATTTACAGTCTCTGAAAATCCACTGAAGGGCCAGCTAGGAGTCTGCTCTGACTTGAGAGAACAAAACAACAATCACAACAGCAAAAGGGTAAATGAACAGATGTCTATAGACGTCCCAAAAACTTTAAACAAAGGTTCAAAACACATTAATAAAAAAAATAAAAATTAAGTGAGCTATAAGTAAATTCACAATGGTAGACAGAAATTTTGATGTCCCCATCTCAATTACTGGTAAAAAAGTAGGCATAAAATCAGTAAGGATAGAAAACCAACAATAACATTATCAATCAAGTTGTACTTATTGATATTTATGAACTACTATCCACAAGAACCAAAATATGTGCTTCAATCTATGCCACTTGAATTTTAAAAATCATCTTAAGAACTCGTTTGTGGCATTGATCACCAATGACTAAAGATCAGAGGAGGTGTGGGAGGAAAACAAAGAGATCGTCCATGAAGAGAGCAAATGGTAATTATAAAGACTGAGGAAAAAGGAAAAACCAAAATGGATCTTAGGTTGTTGTTGTTGTTGTT
>NW_006399818.1:13791136-13792126 GCF_000299155.1 Elephantulus edwardii
AAAAATATTTTTCACGTGTATAATAAAAAACATCATAATTTGTATGATCCTTCTAAAGTAATACTTCCTGAAAAAGTCTCAGCACCAAATATCTATATGAGAAATGATGTTGCATCTAGTCTACTTTGATTCATATCAATCCTCTGAATGACAGATCTGATATATGCCAATCCTGCCTACCCCTCACATTTCTGATAAGCTCAAGCTCATTGCTACAGTCACATGTCAATCCCACCTGTGGAGAAGAGTCTTCCTCAGTTTCTCTGACTCAGCACCTTTCCAAACATGATTTGTTTTTCCAAGGACCGATTTCTCTTGACAACATGCCCCAAGTATGTGAGAAAAACTTTGAACATCCTTGCTTCTAAGGAGCAACCTAATTGTGTTCCAAGATACTTGTTTATACTTTTGGGCAGTTCTTTTCAATATTCAGTACTCTTCTCCAACACTACAACTCAAAGGCATTAATTATTCTGTCATTCTTATTCACTGCCCATCTTTAAGGTGCACAGGAGATAATTGGGGGAAAAAAATCCTAGCTTGGATCAAGTGTATCTTAGTCTTTAAACTGACATTTTCACTTTTTAGGACAAAATATAAAAATCCATGAATTAGTTTTCAATTTATAAAATAAGAATATAAATGATAAAGCTTAATTTAAAATAAAAAGAGAAACACAATTATGAAATATAATCCCACCCTAATAAGAATAGCAAAATTTAACAAATAACAGACATCAATGCTGGTGAGGTTGTGGAGAATCTGGAACCCTTATTCACTTTTAGTGGGAGTATAAAATGGTGCAACCACTATGGAAGGCAGTATGGTACTTCCTCAAAAAGTTGCAAATAGAAATACCATTTGAACCAGCAGTTCCACTGCTGGAAATTTACCCCAAAGAAACCATAACCTCCACCCAAGCAGATATATGCACACCCATGTTTATTGTGGCTTTGTTTGCAATAACAAAGAGCTGGAAACAACCCAAGT
>NW_006399818.1:13792891-13796683 GCF_000299155.1 Elephantulus edwardii
AAAAAAAAGAAAGAAAAAGAATAAACTATTGATTGATATGAGTATAAACTGGAATGAATCTTAAATTGAGTGAAAGAAACACTAAACATATCAGTGGTCACCAGGGGTTGGGGACCAGAGGAAAAGTGTCACCAAAACTGGAACATTGAGGATTTTGTCATGGAATTGTTGTATATCTTGGTTATGATAGTGATTACATTAATGTATCCATGTGTTAAAATTCATAATACTGTTGATAGAAAAAGTCAAATTTACATAAAACCATTTATTAAAATAAAATTTAAAAAGACACTTTCAAGAAAACAAAAAGGCAAAGATCAGACAAAAATAAAATACTTACAAGTGTTTATCTGATAAATTCAGTACCCAGAATAAGTAAATAACTCTCAAAACATAAAAATTTCAGCATCCAGAATATGTAAATAACGCTCAAACCATAACATACATAAAAACAGTGTAAAAATAGTTGGGAGTAGCAAAAGATTTGAAGTGATATTTCACAAAAGAAAATAAGTCAATAGTAAATACACATGTGAAAAATTCTTCGTATCATTCAAATTAAAGCCATACATACCTATGAAACTTGTGATGATTAAATGAAATTAAAACAACTAATCATGTCAAATGCAGGTGAATATACAGAGCAGTTGGAAATCTCAAATACTGCGAATAGGAATTTATACATGATAATCACGTAAACAATTTTCATTCTTAAAAAGTTAGTTGCATATTAATTATTTAATGCAGTCATTTGCATGATAGGTATTTACTCAGGGAAAAATGGAAACAAATGCCCATAGAAACTCACAGAGAGATGTAAAATTATTAATGAAAAAGTGAGAAAAATAATATTTTCTAAATATTAAAAATTAATGTCAAACAATATATTATAAATAACTCAACAAAAAAATCAATTTGTTTCATAAACTTTCACTCAATCACAACACAGAAAAAGACTCGTACATAAATGTTTATACTAGTACTATTTGTAAGAGCCCAAAACTATAAACTCAAATGTTCCTCAACAAGTAAATCGATAAACTATAATATTTCCAAACAATGGAATTCTACTGGGCAATAAAACAAAATAAATTATTGGTGTGGTCAATATGATATTTAAATCCATAGTAATTATCTGGACGTAAGTTAGTCCAAAGGATTTTTCCCCCCAAAGGATTTTTTAAAAGAATACCTATTATAGTGGGTTAAGTTTTATTTTTAATTTTTAATTTAAAAAAATTATACTGGCTTACTTACAAAGTTAGTGTTATAGTGTTTTCATAAAATTGTAAAAAATGCAAAACAATCTATAGTAAGAAAGTTTATAAGTGATTGGGAGTAGGGGTGGAGGGAGGACACAGAGGAAGCAGAGAATAAAGCAGAGTACAATGAAGCTTTTGGAGATGATGGAATTGTTCACCGCTGTGATTGTGCTGGTGACACTTTAGATGAATAGATGATATCTGCTGATCTGTTTCCCCTTCAGAGGTGTCTAAGTCCTATCTCCCAGTACCTGTGCATGTGACCCGAGCTCATTCTGGAGAACAGTGAGCTCTACAAAAGCACAGTGAGTGTCCTTATAAAAAGAGGGGAACAGTGAGGGAGAGAATGAGGGAAGGCAATTGTGAAAACGAGGCAGAAACTTGTGTTAGACTGTGACAAGCCAGCAAAGAGAGTCTGGAAGATATAAAGAAAAGATCCTTCTCTAGAAATTCCAAAAGCTATCCTATGCTTATCCAATACTTTGATGGGCAAAGGGAGAAAGTGGGGAAATTAGGATAGAACCAGTGGGGACCTGAAAGGGTAATAAACAGCAGGCAAAGACCAATGGTGATTTATTTATAAAACACAATGAATACGATAATATTGAATACAATGTGAATGAAGGACTATGAGAAACACAGTGCACATGAGTTTTGGATGTAAGCCAATAGAATTTTTAAAAAGACGTGTTGCATTGCAAAAATCTTCTGTTAGAGACCTCTCTAAAGGGCTATGAAGCAATGATGTTAGTTTAAAGTCTAAGGTGTGCCTGATCCAAGTCACAGTCTTCTCAATTACTCCCTATGAATGTAAAAAGTTGAACAATTAATATGAATGACAGAAAAAGAATTGATGTCTTTTAGTTGTGGTATTGGAGAAGAATACTGAATATTCTATGGGCTGCCAAAAGAATAAACAAGTCTATCGTAGACAAACTACAACCATGGTTCTCTTGAGAGGCAAGGATAGTGAAACTGCATCTCACATATTTTGGACATGTTGGGGCAGTTTTTGGAAAAAGACATCACACTTGGAAACGTTGAGAGGTCAGAGCAATAAAAGAAAACCCTTAACAAGATGAATTGGCAGTATGAATGTAGCAGTGGTTGTGTGTACGTCAGAAATAGTGAGGACGGTGCAAAGGAAGGCAGTGCTCAGATCTGTTGTTCAGAGGGTCGCTAGGAGTCTTAGGCCACTCGATGGCACCTAACAACTACAAGACAACTTTTTGACAACTTGTTATCAAAACCCTAGGAAACGAATACAATACACATCAAAACTTACCAGATTTTTAAAAAAGAACAAAAACCAAAACCTACCCGGATTTGTGTGAACAGTGCAACTATTTTATGACAGTATTACCTAAGTTGAAAAGTAAAGTTAATCTGGTTTAAGCAGTCTTTAAAGAAGAAAAAAGAAAAAGAAGAAAAAAAAAGAGAAGAAAAATATATAAACTCCTGATCTAGAAGTACTTTTGAATTAATGACTCCTCATCTCACAGCTTTCCCTATCCAATACGATCTTCCACCTGTTGGGCAGAATGTTGTTATCAACAACGACTGCCTATGTTATTGTTATTATATACCATAATATTATGCGCTATTGAGTCATGGTCAGCTCTCATCTGACTCTCCACTGGGTTTTCAGAACAAGAAAATCACAAAGGCAGTTAGTCACATTGAAGACTGCCCATGTTTCTCTTGTGAAGCAACTGGTGGTTTCAAATTGCATGCCTTTGGGTTGGTAGCACAACTCCTTACCACTAAGCCACCAGAGCTCTACCGAATATCACATGAATATGTAGTATAATCAGTATTTCCACAAAACTAGATGGGTTGACATGTAGACAGGTAGGAAACTATCTTCCTAGAGAGATAGCTAGACAGTGGATTAATGAAAGGAAGGAACAAATGAAGGGGAAAGGGAAATATCTGCACCAGGCTGATCAACTTGCAGACACACCATGTTTTCCATGAATCTTCCACGTAGACATATGCAGGGTTGGATACCTCTGACATGTGACAGCTCCAAGGTCCAAGCACTCATTGAAAAATCTTAATAGGCATCCTTGTCCTCTCACTTTTGCTGTTCTTTTAGTTATGTGTCATTGAGTTGCCTGCAACTAATAGCAATCCGATGTACAACAGTCCTAAACCCTGCTCTATCTTGTGCCAATTTCATTGTCTCTGACACATCTATCCCCATTACCCGTAGTCACTGAATCACTTCATCTCATTGAGGGTCTTCTCCTGGTCTGTCCCTCCACATTCCCATGTGTGATGTCCCTCTCCAAGGACCAGTCCCTCCTTGCAACATGTCCAAAGTATGTCAGACAAAGCTTCCAATTCCTTGCCTCCAAGGAGCATCCTGGTTTAACCCTCTCCAGGTTGAACCTGTTTGTTCTCTTAGCAGTCAATGGTATCTTCAATAATCTTCTCCAACACCACAGCTGAAAGGCATCAATTCTCCTTCTACCATCCCTAGTCATTGTCTAGCTCTCTGATGCATACCAAGTGATAGAAAAAAAAA
>NW_006399818.1:13796998-13806739 GCF_000299155.1 Elephantulus edwardii
CTCCCCAGTTTCAACAAGCAGGGTTGTATCATATCCATAACTCAGATTGCTGATGAGTCTTCCTCCAATTTATTTTTATCAAGCAAATAAAAACAAGCCCATAAGAATTATAAAGATAGTAGAAATCACCAGATTTTGCTCTAATCCTGTTTAGTTTGGCAAATGTTTGGGGTTGTTTTTTATTTGTTCGTTTGTTTGTTTGCTTTTTATCACAGAGGCCTAATCAAGGAATTATATCTTACTAGATCCCATTACCTAAAAAGGTATTCAAATGGAGAAGAACTGAAAACCTCCTGTGTGCTAGGCATTGATCTGAGTGTTCTGTGTACACCGTCTCAGCCCTGCTCATATCTGCCTGAGTGTGGTATTGTTGCCACACAAACAAATCAAGAAACAAGCATAAATAAAATTCATTAAATCACAGATCTGTGAACCAGCAACTACCCTAGTCTTTTATATGATTTGCAAAAAAACAAATAGGAAAACAGGCAAACACGGATTCCAGAGGTTATACAGTGATTTCTTTCTCCTGTATTTCTAGAAACATAAGCCCACTATTAAAACTCCCTGATAGAAGCAACAAAGTGCAGAGATGGCTGGACGGCATTAAATTAGAGAGATGACGTCAGTCACTGAGGGTCAGCATTGATAGCAAACCTCATTGTCTTGTCACCATGGTCTCTTTTGCCTTTGCAGATGTCAGGAAGAAAGTAACCAGACCAGTGCTGGGGGCAGATTCACGGGTGCCACTAGAGAACCTTTGGCCTCTTCACTCCATTATACTCTGCATCTAGGGTGCAGGGAATTTGAAAGTCCTTCCAGAGATTTTTTAAAAAAAATTTTATTTAAAAAATAAACTATGAAAAGTATTAGAGTATTAGTACAAACTCAAGTGAAATTGTCTATTTTCAAAATATCGGAATGTGCTTCTAAACTGATAAAAAAAAAAACCAAACCCAATGTTGGTTTTTTTATTTTTTTTTCAAACCCAATGTTAAAAAAAAAAAAAAAAAAAAAACAAAAAAAAAAAAAAAACTCAAGAAATCCACCAAAACGAGCTCACCAAACGTCTTCCTGTAAGAAATGGAGGTATTTAACATCTTCTTCTGATTTTCCTGTACAGTGGCATTTGAACCACAAAATCAATTTAGTTTGACTTTTTCTTTACTTGATTAAAATCATTTAGTGAAGCAAAATTAAAATATTATCTGAAAGGAGATATGTGCAGAAAGAAATGATTTTTTTATTGGACTGTAAACTTTGTTTTCCACTTCAAAAAGAATATTCATAAAAGTTATTATTTAGTTGAATTATCTTAAAAGAGGCAACAAGACAGCCAAGAAATACTTTCTGTCATGCATTTTAATGCACAGAAATACATAGAAATATCGAGGGTGACTTAGTTTCTTAGGGATCTCTGGTGGCAAGCTGGGCTGCAATCCTGAAGGCTTGCAGTTCGAATCCACCAGCTGTTCCTTGGCAGAAAGATGGTCAGTCTCCTCCCCTGCAATTTACTACCTCTGAAAACCCACTGGAGGGTCAGCTACAGTCAGTTCCAATTCAACGGAACACAACACAGCAACAACATAACAGAAATTACACCAATAGATGGCTTTAACAAACAGAAATTTATTCCCTAGTAACTTAGGAAGCTGTTCAGGTTACTGCCTCAAGAGAAAGGTGGTCTCTTTTTCTTGCTCTGAGGGAACAATTCTTGTCATTTATAAACGTTGGCTCTGGCAATCTTTATGTGACTTTGCCTCTGTCTTCTTCCATCTCTGCTCTGCTGATTGGTTTAAATGCTGAATGAATGAAAATCCAGCCCTTTTGTAAGCTTTCACTAAAAGTACAATAATTTTTTAAAAGATACAACCAATAATCATTCTGCCTCACTAATACAATAACAGGAACTCTAATGGCCTAGTGGTAAGGGGCTGCAATGCCATTCCTAAGGTACCTAATTCAAATCCACCAGCCTCTCAGAGGGAGAGAATGATGGGCGATCTCCTCCTGGGCAACCTACTGACTCTGAAAACCCATATAGACGCTCAGCTATGGGTCAGTTCTGATAACTACCAACAACAATAATGGTATAATGGAGATGTCCTGTTCTCAAATGATATTACAAACACTAGTATGTTGTTACTGTTGTTGTTAGGGGCCATTGAGTCAAGTGTGACTCACAGCAACCCTAAGAATAAAAGATGTGAATGCCGCTCTATCCTGTGCCATCCTCACACTTCCTGACACACAAGAGCTCACACAAGAGTCACCATTTCAATCCACCTGAGGAGGGTCTTCCTCTCCACTCTCCCCAGCTTCATGTCCTGTTTCAAGGAATTGCACTGCCTAGCAACGTGTCCAGGATGTGAGAAGTATGTGAGAAGAAGTCTCATCATTATTGACTCCAAAGAGCACTCCAGCTACACCCTCTCTAAGAAACACTAATATATAGGTCAGCATTTACAACACGTATTTTGGGGGATATAATTAAATCCATACTAAGAAGAAAGTACAATGTTTTTATTCAGGCTGCTTAAGTTTGATTCCTACAATTCACTGAAGAATCATGGTATTAAACACAATGTTGGTGTTGGTGTTGTTATTGTGCACCATTGAGTCAGAACTACCTCATAGATGACCCTCCTCCAGCAAGTTTGCAGAGCTTGTAAATTGCATGCGAGAAGATTGCTCATCGTTCTCCCTGGGAGCAGCCAGTGGGTTTGAAGTGCATGCCTTTGGATTGGTAGTACAACTCCTTACCACTAAGACAACAGAGCTCCCTATTAAATACCTTTAAGTTTATTCATCTGCCCGAATATACACATCCAGAGGAATTTTTTTTCTTTTCCTTTTGATGTTTGAATTTACACGCGAAACAGTAGCCACACTCGGGCATGTTATTGGTGTGATATGATGGTCTTGACATAGGGAAGCACCACGAATCTGAAGATACTTCTGTATTCAAATAAGATGAAATTCTTTTCAGCCCCTTCTTATTCTATAAGAAAGAGAAAGGCAGAGCAGCTGGCTCTTGGATCAAGAGAAAGAAGTTCTCCCAACTTCACGTACAAAGATGCAAATTAATTAAATTCAAACTTCTCAGACATGTTGTCTTCTTGGCCCTAAGAGAAAGCAGCTGGAGTAGGGTGTGGTGACCAAAGAGGGGTAGATACTGGACATTGAGACCCATCATGCATGCAGAACACAGGAGAACTCTATCTACAGACTAATCAGTAATGGACTAATCAGAAGACAAGAATCACACAGCTTCTTTCCCTAGAAATGGGACTGGAAATTCCATTTTCTTCTTAGCTGATTCTAACTAACAATAATAATGATAATAATAATAATAATAATAGTGCCACTGATGTAAAATGGGACTGACATTGGGGTTGGGGGGAGACTGAGAAAGAGGAAATAAATTATGTATACTGCATTGAAACAGATGAGGGAGAGAACTGTTTAAACAGGATATATGATTAGGTATTATTGTCATGACAGGAGTCCAGAACAAGGCTGCATAGTGGAGTGGAGGGAAGGGGGGATTGTATAAAAATTAAAGAATTTTACTTTTCAAAGATAGGTGTGAACTGGGGTGGGGAGATCGGGCAGGGAGAAAAGTGTAACAATGAATGAATGGAAATCCAAAGTCTCTGTAAACGTTCATTAAAATTAATTCAAAAAACTTCAAAGAAAAAAATATATTATTCCCTGCTTTGTTGCCCATTGACTCACCCATATATGTATCATGTGACCTCCACTTTCATTCTACACAGGTTTTTATCAGTAGCATCTAAGGCAAGTTGGACCAACCGCATTCTCCCATTATCGGAAATGTGGAACTGGGGCACGAAGACTAAATTAATGGGATGAAACACTTGATAGACCCAAAGGACTATTTATGGATGAGGTAGGTGTCCACAGAATGAAGCACCCCAGAGAGAGAAACATAGAGAAACCAAACTTTGAAACAGAAAGATGAAATATCATATCATAATAAAATCTTGCTGCAGATAGTTCAAACATGACTTTAGCCTTGCTTCCCCAGAGAACCATCAGAAGTTCAAGCTGGCTTTAAGAAGTTCAAGCTGATATTAGAAGAATCAGGGCAGAAAACAGAGAATAGAAAGTAGACATTTGCCTGTTTGTCATTCACTATACAAAGGCATTTGATGCTTGCTGCAAAAGGTCAAGGACTGTAGTCTTCAATATAGATTGAAGGTCAACATCAAGAAACCAAAGATTTTCACCACTGGGTCAACTGGCAGCATCATGATAGATGGTGAAGGGACTGAAAATGTTAACAACTACAGCTTGCTTTGCTTCACAACACTCCTGGCACCAGCAGTCAGGAAATCAAAAGACTTGCACTGAATTGGTAGAAATCAAACTTAAGCAGCCTGAATAAAAAACACCTTATTTTTTTCTGGTGTGGAATGAATTATATCCCCCTCAAAACATATGTTGTGCTGGGAAATTGCACTGGGAAAATCTGCTGTCAGGGACCTCTCCAGAGTATACTGAGAAGCAACAATGTCAGTCTAGGGACTAAAGTGTGCTTAATTAAGGCCATGGTCTTCACAATTACTTGTCAGGCATTAGAAAACCAGACAATGACCAAGGAGGACAGAAGAAGAATTGATGACTTTGACTTGTGGTGCTAGAGAATAAATAGTACTGAACATACCATAGATTGCCAAGAGAAAGAACAAGTCTGTCCTGGAAAGGGTGAAACAAATCTATTCCTTGAAGGCAAGGATTTTGAGACTCCGTCTCACATACTTTGGGCATATGGCCAGAAGGGACCAATTCTTGGAGAAGGACACCATTTTCAGAAGTGTGGAGGGATAGCACAGGAGGGGGAGATCCTGGATGAGATGGGGCAATGGGGGTAGGTGTGTCAGAATCAGTAAGACTGGATCAGGACAGCGCAGGCTTCAGAGCTATTGTACGTAAGGTCATTATGAGTCACAGGCAACTCAATGGCACATAACAACAACAACATCCTAACAAATTATGGATAACATTACAAAGAATTAGAATTCTAGAACACTTAATTGTCCTTATGCACACAGATTAAACATTGTTTGAACAGGGCAAATGACACAGTATGTTAAGGAACGTATGTGGTCTGGTTGTATACATTCATCTTAGTTACTCAACATGTATGAAGAGCAAATAATGTGAGAAACTGAACTATGTAAATAGTTCATTGAACTACGTTAAGAATGTGGCATCAAGTTTGGAAGAAAATTCATCAAGAGCCTTCAATATGAAAATGACATGAAACGCAGACTGATAAAGGTCAAAAGTCACAGCTTTCATTATGGATTATATCTGAACATGAAGAAAATTAATACAACTGCATCAGTAAACAACATGATAAAAGAAGAAACTAAAATTGACAATTATTTTATTCTATTTAGATCTGCAAGCAACGGCAATGGAAGAAGTAAAAAAAAAAATAGAACTACATATTTGTTACTATATCAATCCATCTCATCTGGAGTCTTCCTCTCCTGTGCTGTCCCTCCACCTTTCCAAGCATGATGTTCTTCTCCAAGGGCTGGTCCCCTCTGGGCCACATGCCCAAGTATTTGGGATGGAGCTTCAAAATCCTAGCCTCCAAAGATAATATCATGATAGATGGAGAAAAGATTGAAGTTGTCAATCATTTAATTTTCTTGGATCCACAATCAACACCCATGATAACAATGTTATTTTTATGTGCCATCAAATCACTTGAAACTCAGAGTGACCCTATGCAGGAAAGCTCTGTACTCTGTTCTATCCAATGTGAACATTATTGTCTCTGGCACACCTACTACCATTACCCCAGTCACTGAATCAATCTATCTCATTGAGGGTCTTCCTCTCTTGTGCTATTCCTCCACCTTCCCAAGAATAATGTCCCTATCCAAGAATGGGTCACTCAATGAAATATGCCCAAAGTATGTCAGATGAAGCTTCAGAATCCTAGCCTCCCAGGAGCAGCCTGGTCTCACCCTCTCTGGAGAGCCTGTTTGTTCTCCTAGCAGTCCATGGTATATTCAATACTCTTCTCTAGCACCACAGCTCAAAGGCATCAATTCTTCTATCATCCCTAGTTATTGGACAGCTGTCTGATGCATAGCAAGTAATTGAAAGACTATGGCCTGGATCAGGTGCACCTTAGTTTTCAGACTGACATTATTACTCTCCAGTACTTTGGAGAGGTCTCTGACATCAGACTTTCCCAATGCAATTAGTATTTTAATTTCCTGGGTACTAGTACCAAAAGTACTGACTGTAGAGTCAAGCAAGCTGAAGCTGTTAACAATCTCAATCTCTTAACCATCCATCCCGATGCTGCCAATTGGCCCAGTGGTAGGAATCTTTGTCCTCTTGATATTGAGCTTCAATCCTTATTGAAGGCTGCACTACTTGACCTTCTGCAGCAAGTACTTCAGGTCCTCCTTAGTTTCTATCAAACAAGGCTGTGTCATCTGCATAATGCAGGTTGTTGATGAGACTTCTTCTAATCCTGATACCACATTCATCCTCATAGAGCCCAGCCTCCTGGATGATCTGTTCTGCAGATAGATTGAAAGATAAGGAGTAAGATACATCCCTGGCATACACCCTTCCTGATTTTGAACCCTGCAGTCTTTCTTCCCATGTTCTGACGACTGCCTTCTGGTCCAATTATGGGTTTTGCACAAGCACAATCAAGTGCTTTCCGATTCCCATTCTTCTCATACTCAGCCAAACTCACTCAGCATTTCTTAATCGGAAGAAACTGAAGAACAAATTCAAACCTTGAGTTGCAATGCTTCAGAATGTTTTAGGCAAAATATTAAGTAATCCAGGAAGCATTAAAAGAAGATGGAAGGAGTATACAGAGTCACTGCACCAAAAGAAATTGGATGACACAGAAGAAATTTATGAAACAACATATGAGCAAAAGCCTGTGGTGATGAAGGAAGAAGTTCAAGCTTCTCTGAAAGAAATGGCAAAACCCAAAGCCCCATGAATTGACGACATATCAATTGACATATTTCAGCAAACAGATGCTGCCCTGAATGAGCTCACCAAGTATGCCAAGAAATCTGGTGGACAACCACCTGATCAACTGACTGAAAGAGATCCATATTTGTTCTCATTCCAAAGAAAGGTGACCCAACAGAGTGCAGAAATTATCAAACAGTATTATGCAATTTCAACTTAGGGCAAATATCACATGCACCAAAATTCTGCTGAAAATTAGCCAAAAATGACTGGGACAGCAAATCAACAGAAAACTGCCAGATGTGCAGGCTGGTTTTAGAAGGGGCTGTGGTGCTAGGGATATTGAAGCTAATGTTAGATGGATTTTGGCTGAAAGCAGAGCATACCAGAAGAATGTCTGTGTTTCATTGACTATGCAAAGGCATTTGACTGTGTGGATCACAACAAACTGTCACTAACTCTGAAATGAATAATTAACAGTAGCAAAGAATTAAGAATGCATGTTCCATTGGCCAAATCTGCTAGAAGAGTCTCTTTAAAGAGTAACAATGTTAACTTAAAGACTAAGGTCTGCCTGATTCAATGCATGGCCTTTTCAATTGTTTCCTATGTATATAAGTAAAAAAAAATGAATAGGGAAGCACTAAAGGAAATATATACCTTTCAGCTGTGGTGGTGGTCAAGAGTAGTCAGTATCCCATGGAATTAAAAAAAAAAAGCCACAAAACACCAAAACCCAAAACCAGAAAAACCCCCAAGTATATCTAAGTGCGATCAGATGTTCCTTAAAGGAAGGATAATGACATCTTATCTCTAATACTTTGGGCTTGTTTTCAAGAGGAAACAACAGTCCTTGGGAAAAAACACGCCAACAAAGGTAACCAGTTAGCTGAAGAGAGAAAGAGCCTCAAAAAGACGGAGTGACACAGTGATTGTAATCATGGACTCAAGCATGTTGGAGGTCATGAAGATGATGCAGAACAGGCCACATTTTAGATCTGTTGTTTATAAGGTCACTTGCCATGTCAATTTGAGGGCACATACACAACTGTATTGCATTAGTGTTTCAAATTTGCATATTCCCAATTTTGGCCCAGTCATTCACTCATTAACATCTACAATGCATTCTGTGAAATAGGATGCTATGAGTTTTGGATATCGTTCAAGACAGTCCCTAAAACTAGCCCTGTTCCTAAGTCTGTCCTTAAATCAAATTTGTGTATAAGTCAGTATAGTTAGTTGTGATTCATATCTAACTACAGCTAGTACATGTTTGTCTTCATATATAGTGTACTTTTATACACAAAAAGAGTAAAGAAATACTTCCAGGTAGAATAAAGCATTTTGAACATAATAATCACTGTTTTGATGTGCATACACACAAACTAGCATCTTATCATAATTTAGAATGATATAAATATCTTGAATTTTTAATATAATATCCTTTGCAAGAGTTGAAACAAGAAAAAAATACAGGCATTGCCTGAACAGATGTGTTGCAGGGAATAACTGTATATATGATACTTAAGTTTTTCAGAAACCCATAAATCATAAAATTGCAGAAACAACTATAATTTCTGAACTTGTCACAATGCTATATTTATCCCTTTCTCCCCCTGTCTCCTCCAATCTCTCAACAGACCCAGTTTTCATATAAGCTGCCTCAGTTTCTGCTAGATAATCATGAGAAGAGACAGATCTCTGGAGTTCTTCTAACATCTATTAACTTCCAGGGGAGATAACAGAGCCGATTTGGCGTTTGTGACAGATGGTGCAGCAAAGCAATATTCAATAACATCGCTCCAAATGAGCAGCCAGGTATCAAGTGGAAAACTTTAGATGCTCTTACATATTTACACACACACACACACACACACACACACAGCGAGAGCGACAGAGAGAGAGAGAGAGAAAAAAAAGAAGGGCTATTTTTAGTATTTTCTTTAATACAGTTACATCTATAGAGGAAGATTCACTGCTTCAAAACTGATACAATAATAGCAATGGTTATTTCTTATGCCATTCCATTTTGTGTATGGAATCTTCAGTTAGTAATATGAAACTTTTATGTCAAGGCCATTCATTACTGATGCTGGTGTGGTTGTTAGCTGTCATTAAGTCAAGTACGACTCATACCAAGACTATAAACAATAGATCTGAACACTGCTCTGTCCTGCACCATCCATATATATCATCCTTGACACATTTGAGTCCATTGGTGCAGACATTGCATCAACCAGTCTCGTTGAGGGTCTTCCTCTCCTGCTCTGACCCTCCACCTTTCCAAGCTTCATGTCCTTTTCCAAGGAATAGCCTCTCCTAACAACATGTCCAAGACAGGTGAGCAAACTTGACCAATTTTGCCCCTAAAGAACATTATGGTTGCACTTGAGTGAGAACAAATTCACTGTTAATGTGCATTGCCTTGGTGTAAAAGAAAAATCACTTAGAATTAATGTGTAGAGAACTCTGATAGTGTGGTCAGCAGGGAGTTTCAATGTCAATCCAAAGGTGGTGTCTCTCTGGTGGTTCAAGTTCACCAGCAACTCCCAGAGAAAAAGAAGGACCATCTCCTGTCATGAGATGTATACTCTCTGTAAACCCACTGAAGGGTTGGCAATGAGCTTGATTCAACCTGATCACAACTAGTTTGAATTAAGTTTGATAATCTAATGTATTATCTCAAGTTCAGATGTAAAAACTACTTACCACACTACAGATTCTTAATATATAAAGTTGTTGTAGTTAGGT
>NW_006399818.1:13810529-13819239 GCF_000299155.1 Elephantulus edwardii
ATGGGACATTTTGAATCAGATGATTATATTATTTACTACGCCGGGGATGAAAAGGTGAGGAAGAATGGGGTTGGTTTCATAATTAAAACAGTCATTTCTAGATCCATCCTGAAATACAATGTGGTGAGCAACAGGATAATATCCATATGCATATAAGGAAGTCCAGTGAATACCACTATAATTCAACTATATGCACCAACAACTAAAGCCAAAGAGGAGGAAATAGAAGATTTCTACCAACTTTTTCAGTCAGAAGTTGATCAAACATGCAATCAAGATGCATTGATAATAATGGGCGACTGGAACACAAAAGTTGGGAGCAAAGAAGAAGGATCAGTAGCTGGAAAATACGGGCTCGATTAGAGAAATGAGGCTGGAGATAGAATGATAGAATTCTGCACATTCAATGATTTATTCATTGCTATTTATTTATCTAATGTAATAATTTCTGCTTCCTTTATTAGAAAGTAAACTATTGTTCTCCATAGTTTGCACAAATAAATATTCAGAAAATACTGACTTGAATAAAATAATAAATAGTACCTGATTCCATTGATCCCATCGATTTCTGGCGCCTTATTTTTGGCCAATGCCTTCAATGCGGCTTCCACTTTCTTTTTCATTACAGTTGGCTCCTGTTCATATGATACTTTCTGAAATTTTTCAGAGTCAATCAATTCTTTCTGGTACAGTGACTCTGTGTATTCCCTCCATCTTCTTTTGATGCTTTCTGGGTCATTCAATACATTGCCCATACATCTTTCAACCTTGCAACACGAGGCCTAAATTTATTTTTTATTCACCTTGAGAATTGCAGAGTGAGTTCTTCCCTTTTTATTCTCCAATTTCAGTTCTCTGCACATTCCATTATAATACTTCGCTTTGTCCTCCCGAGCTGCCCTTTGAAACTGTCTGTTCAGCTCTTTCATTTTGACATGTTTTCCTTTAGATTTGGCTACTCAACATTCTAGTGCAATCTTTAGAGTGTCTTCTAGCATCATTTTGGGTTTTTTTTTCTTTCTCCTCTATTTTTGTAGTGAGCTTTTGCTTTCTTCATGGGTGATATCCTTGATATCAACCCACAACTCATCTGGTCTTCTATCATTGGTGGTCAATGCATCAAACTTATTGTTAAGACAATCATGAAATTCTGAAGTAATTGATTAAAAATCATATCATGGTTCCCATGGATTTATTTTTCTTTTCTTCGGCCTCAATTTGAACTCACATACTGATGATCTGACTCACAGTCTGCCCCTGGCCTAGTTTCGACTGCTGATATTGAGCTTCTCCAACGATTTCTTCCACAAATGTAGTCAATCTGATTTCTATGCAGCCCATCAGGTGAAACCCACGTGTAAATTCATCTTTTGTGTCTTTTAGAAAAGGTATATAAATCATTGTAAATACAAAATTCAATCATTCTATTTCCAGCCTTATTTCTATCACCAAGCCCATATTTTCTGACTATTTTTGCATTCCAGTCACCAATTATTATTAATGCATCTTGATTACATGTTTGGTCAACTTCAGACTACAGAATTTGGTAAAAATTCTCAATTTCTTCCTCCTTGGCACTAGATGTAGGAGCATATACTTGAATAATAGTCATATTAATGGCTCTTTCTTGTATGCATATGGATATTATCCTATCCCTCATAACATTGTATTTCAGAAAAGAACTTGAAATTGATTTTTTAACTATGAATACAACACATTCTGTGTGGACATTCCATGGATAGCCAAGAAAACAAATAGAAATGTTGAATAGAAATGTCTTGGAGAGGGTGCAGCCAGAGTGCTCTTGGAAGTAAGAATGATGAGGCTTTGCCTCACATATTTTGGACATATTGCTAGGAAGTGCTATTCCTTGGAGAGGGATGAGGTTGGGAAGGGTGTAGGGTCAGCGAAGGAGAGGAAGACCCTCAGCGAGGTAGATTGATAGGGTAACTGCTGCAATGGGCTCTTGTGTGTCAGGAAGTCTAAGGATGGCACAGAACAGGTCTAGTTCAGATCTTTTCTTCATAGGGTCACTATGAGTTGTACTCAACTCCATGTCACCTAACAAAAACAGCTGTACCTGATACCTGGTCTGAAGAGAAACAACTGGTATTTCCCCACATATCCTAAAGATAGGGCTAAAGTTGTGCAAGGAAGCATCCAAATAACATGTGTACACACAATGTGTATATTTTAGTGCATGCATGAGGAATGCATCCAGCTGCTAACTGAAAGACCAGACGCTCCAATCCATACAAGGATGCATCAGAAGAAAGACTTGGTAATTCACTTCTGAAAAATCGGTCTTGGAAAAATTCAGGAAGCACAGTTCTTCTTGGACACACAGTCATTAGTGTATTATCTCCATGACAACTGGATTTGAACCACGCTCTGGTAACATCCTAAACTCTAGTCAGATACAAAATGTTCCTGATCAGAATATCCCTGAAATCCACTCACTTTATCAGATAATAAAGATAAACAATGATCCTCTCACAGGTTTCTTGTGAAAACTAAATGGATCTCAAGGCAAAGTGTTGAAACAATATCTGGTACATGGTCAAGATCACCAAGCATGGTTATAGTTGATGGCATTGCCACTGTTGTTGGTGTGAGATAGTTAGTATGAAATCAATTGCAACTTCTGGCTACCCTATGTGTGCAAAGTAGATGTGTTCCATAGAATTTTCATGATAGTGACCTTTTGTAAACAGATCACTTGGCCTCGTTTCCAAAGTTCCTCTGAGTCTATTGAAACTGCCAACCTTTCATCTAGGTCAGCACCAAGCCATTTGCATCACCCAAGGTTTCTTTCCACAAACATTGTTGCTGTTAAATGCTATCTCATCAACATTGACTCCTAGTGACCCTATGAATAACAGCTCTGAACCTTGTCCTGCACCACCCTCACCATCTCTGTCAAGTTCAAGCCCACTGTCACATCACTGTGTCAATCCATCTCATATCCCCGGTTCCATGCTATCTTCTAAATCCAGCTGGAATTTCATTACTGTCATTCATCCTGCAAATTAAGCCTATTTGAAGATTGAAGAGAGACAATTATGATAATACTGGTGGAACCTAGATTCATCCACCTCGTAAGCTAGTCCATTCTTCTGCTTCACCAACTTCACAAGCTAAAGAAACTCTTCTTTCATTGTCGTTTTCAAGCACAGGCCAGTTGTCCTTCAAAACATTATGCCTTACCTGTACTAATTCCAGAACGTCTCTGAAAAGAAAACTTTCTCTTGGTATTTTTTTTAAACATACCTTGAAGATGTTGAAGTTCACTAAATTTCATGAATTCAGAGAAATTCTTCATGTGACTAGTGAATTGATGAGGATTGTGCTAGAAGAGAAAATTACATAAAGTTACCATTTTCTAATACTCTTCCTTCTTTAAATATATCATTTTAAAATCTTTTTCTTGCTTTATTGTGTACATTAAACAAGTGGAATGCCTCTATCATTCCCATATATCTAATTAAAAGGGCTGACTGAAGTACTTCTTTGTTAGTTGAAAGGAAAAGATTTTGTGCTTCACAATCCCAGGCATGGTGTTAGCACAATAGATGAAACAATCATTCCATTTACATTATTTTTGCCTGTCATCGAATTCGTTCCCTGAACCATGGTGGCCTCATGCACAATAGGATCAGACAATTGTGACCCGTAGGGTTTTCAGGGACCAGTTCCTGGGAAAATCTGGCCCTCACCAGACCTACATCACCAGGTCTTACTTTCTGACATTCTAGAAGAGAGTGAGGGTGGAATCATCAAATATATCTGTAAGAAATCAGATGGATAGTTTTCTATTGTTAAGAAGAAAGAGAATACAAGATAAGAAAGATGGGAAAATGATGGAGTCAAAGAATATAAAAAGGAAGTCATGGAAAAGATCAAGACATGAATAATGTTCCTCAGTAATTTGGGAGGCCTCTGACAGCAGATTTGCCCAAGACAATGTGTCTCTTGATCTCCTGACTGCTGGTAGTAAGGGTATTGATAGTGGACCAAAGAGGAAATCATTGACAATTTCTATCTTTTTGCTATTTATCATGATGTTGCCTATTAGTTCACTCCTGAGAACTTTTGTCATTTTTTTTCTTTATTATACATTCATTGTTGCACATTTTCTCCCCTCCCCCATCCTTTTCCCCTAGTCCACTTTTAAATGCACTTCTTGTTCCAGATTATTGTTATACATATAATGTCTAAGCATATGTTCCTTTCAGACAGTTCTTCATCTTCTTGCAATCCACGTTGAAAGTTGCAGTCTTTGATTCTACGTAATACTTCAAGTGTTCCTTGCTTTCAGCAAGCAAGGTAGGTCATGGCATCTCTATGGTGAAGGTTGTTGATGACGCTTCCCTTGATCATGATGCCACATTCTTCTTCATAAAATCCAGGTTTTTAAAATATTTGATCAGCATACAGATTGAACACATATGAAGAAAGAATATAACCTTGGTAATACACTTTTTAAAATTTTAAATCATGCAGGTGATTTTGTTCTGTCTCTACAACAGCTTCTTGGTCTAGATATAGGTTTTATACAAGTACAATTAAGTGTTGAAATATAATCAATGCTAAAAGCTACAGCCTTTAAGTTTCATCAATAAGTGTTTTAAGTCACCTTTTTCTAAAAGCAAGGTTACATTTTCAGCACATTACAGGCTGTTAATGATTCTTTTTCCAATTTTGTTGCTACATTCTTCTTCATACTATCCAGCTCAAAATATAGATTGAATATAACACAACCAATGGTGTTGTATTTCTAGGAGGAGCTATTCCTTGGAGAGAGACATGATGCTGGGAAGGATGCAGTCAGCTAAGAAGACAACTCTCAACCAGGTGCATTGACACGGTCACTGCTGCAATGGGCTCTTGTCAGAAATCGCGAGGATGGTGAAAGAACAGGGTTCAGATCTTTTGTTCATAGGGTCACTATGGGGGTACTCAACTCAACAGCACCTAACAACAACACAACAACAAGGTTACAGATGACCACTTCTCAGTCTCTGTACAGATTATGCATGAGCACAGTTAAGCATTCTAGAATTCCCATTTTCACACTATCTATTCTTTGCTACTATTCACAGAGTCAAATGACTTGACATAGTCAGCAAAGTCCATATAAATGCCTTTCTAGTATGTGTTGCTTTCAGCAAATATCTGATAATAGCAAGCCATCCTTCATTTTACATCCTCTTCTGAACCCAGTTTAAATTTCTGATGGTACTCTACATATATAATATTCAAAGAATATTGAAAATGTCTTCAGTAAGATTTTACTTGCATGTGATATCAATGATGTTGTTGATTGCCATCAACTCAAGCACAACTCATAGGTACCCTATGAACAAAAGGCCTGAAGCATTTTTATAACTATAATCATTTATCAAAGATCATAGAGTTTCCAGAGGCAAGTTGTTTAGGAAGTGGTTTATGAATGTATAACCTACTTACGCAGATGACAGAACCTTGCTTGCTGAGAGTGAGGAGGACTTGAAATACTTGTTGTAGAAGATCAAGGAATGCAGTCTTCAATATGGATTTCATCTCAATGTCAAGAAAATGAAGACTCTTACCACTAGACCAATAGGCAGTGTCATGGTGGATGGAGAGGAGAGTGAACTATCAACAGCTTCATCTTATTTGGATCCACAGAGACACATTGTACCGGGAAAATGTGCAGTTAGGGACATCTCCAAATTATTGAGGAGTAATGATGTCAGTTTGAGAACTAACATGTGTCTGATTCAGGCCATAGACTTTCTGATTACTTGCTATGCATCTGAGAGCTGGACAATGTATAAGGATGACAGAAAAAAGAACTAATGCCTTGAAGCTGGTGTTGGAGAAGATCACTGAATATTCCATGGATGGCCAAGAGAAAAGTAGCTATGTCTTGGAGAGGGTGTAGCTGGAGTACTCTTTGGAGGCATCTCACATACTTTTGGCCTTTTGCTAGAAGGGGCTATTCCTTGGAGACAGACATGATGCTGCAAAGGGTGGAGAGTCAGCAAAGGAGAGGAAAACCCTCAACCAGGTGCACTGACATAGTGACTGCTGCAGTGTATGTCAGGAAGTGTGAGGATGGCGCAGAATAGGACTGGGTTCAGATCCTTTTAGGGTCACTATAAGGGTACTTGATTCAACAGCACCTAATAATGATACACCATAAAATGATCACCTTTATGCCGAATAGGCAAGAATGTTGGTCTCTTGCAGTTAGTTGGTCAGGCAGCCATCTTCCAAATTTCTTTACAGAGACAAGTAAATATGTTCAGCACTGCATCCATTTGTTGAAAGATTTGAGTTGGTATTCCTTCAATCTCGGGAGCATTGTTTTTGGTTGTGTGTTTTATTTTTGCAATGTCTTCAGTGCCACTTAGGCTTCTTCTTTCTGTATCATTGATTCTTGTTACCACCTAAAATATTTGAGCATAGACCACACTTTTGGGATAATGATTTTGTAAAGTCTTTCCATCTTTTTTTTTTTTTTTAATGTTTCCTGCATTGCTTAATAGTTTGTCCAGAGAATCCTTCACTACTGCAACTCAAGGTTTGATTTTTTTTTTTACTTTAATTTTTTTGGCATGAGAAATGGTGATTATACTTTCCCTCTTTGTTTTTCTTAACTCCAAGTCTTTGTACATTTCATTATAATACTTTGTCTTCCCAAACTGCCCTTTGAAATCTTCTGTTCAGTATTGTTTTTTTATTTGCTTTAGCTTCTTTGAATTCTAGAGAAAGTTTCACAGTGCTTTTTGATGGGTATTTTGTTCATGTCTTTTTTTCTTTCTTTTTTGAAGTATCTTTTTAAAAAACCTTTTTTAATGTTTAATGCATTTTTTTCATTGGCATCATGTTTCATAAATTGTGTATTATAAAATCATTCACCACTGAACTATGTCCATCATTATCCTCTCTTTTCAGGTCCCCACCAAATCTTTCCCATTTCCTTCACCCTCCCTCCACCCATTAAATTGTGCAACACTGTGATTTTGCCCTTACCTGTTCTCACTCCATCTGCTCCCACTTCTTCTCTCCTGCAGGCTCCCATACACATTTTACTGGCTATCCTTCTATTTTTACAGTAATGGTCTTATGCAGTATTTGTCACTTTGAGACCAAGTTAGCTCACTTAGCATAATGCTCTCCAGTCTCTTCTAATTTGTGTAGCATTTTTCAAAATCATTGTTTCTGAGTGTTGCATAGTATTCCATTATATGAATGAATCACAATTTCTCAATCCATTTGGTTGTGGTTGGACATTCGAGCTCTTTCCATGTAACTGTGATGGTGAAAGATACTGCAGTGAACATTGGTTTACAAATCTCCATTTGTGTCTCAGTTCTAATTTCCTTGGAATATATCATAGTAGTGAAATTGCTGGGTCATACAGAATTTCTATGTTCAACTTTTGAGGAAACACTATACTGCCTTCCAGAGTGGTTGTACCATTTTACAATCCCACCAACATTGTATGAGAGTTCCAATCTCTCCATATCCTCTCCAACATTTATTGCTTGCTATCCTGCTAAACTTTGCCACTCCTGTTGTTGTTAGATGCTATCTCATTGTGGTTTTGATTTGCATCTCTCTTATTCACGTCTGTTGGCCATCTGAAGGTCTTCCTTTGTGGAAGGTTATTCTGTGTCTTTTGCCCATTTTGTAATTGGGTTATTGGTGTTTTTCTTATGGAGACCCTGTAGGATTCCGTTTGGTGATCTTTTTGGGGTGTTTGTTTATGGTAGGTGTCCACCAAGTTGATTACAACTCTTAGGGACCCTTTAACAACAAATCAGAACCTTATTTGATTGTTGTGTGTTTTATTCTCTATTCTCAACCATTGTCATGATCTCTACCAGGCTCCAGGCTATTGTGGTAGTCACTGTATTAATTCATCTTCTTGAGAGTATTCTTCTGTTTCTCTTAACCTCCACCTTTCCTTTGATGAACAAAAATATTTAATTTGTTAAGGGGTCCTGAGCTCTAATGGCCTGGTGGTAAGAAGCTGCATTGCAATCCCTAAAGCACATGGTTTGGATCAACTGGTTTCTTGGTGGGACAAGGATGGACAATCTCTTTCCATGGGATTTCTTATCTCTGAAAACCTTTTGGAGAGTTAGCTATGAGTCAGTTCTGACTCAACGACACACAACAGCAACAACCACAAGGGGTCCTATTTTAGATTCTTTTGTTTATGCCTTTTTAGTTAGGTTAGAGAATTTATTCTTAACATAAGTAAGAGCTTTCGGTAGCTGATTTTCAGAAGTAGATTCCTAGATATTTCTTCCAAGGCATCTCTAGGCAGACTTGGATTTCTTCCAAGGCACTTTCAAAGCCAACTTCTTTCATAGGAGAAAAACACTTTGACTTTTTGCACTACTCAGGGACTTCTAAGAAGAGACACATCCTTCAAAGACAGGAACTGAGAACTGAGTGACCGAGGTAGCTGTACCAGGGATGGAATGTGTGAGGTTAACTGGGCAAGAAGCAAAGGGGGTATTTTCTAAGAGTATTAAGAATACCATGGACTGCTAGGAAAACAAACAGATTTGTCCTGGAAAGGGTTAAACCGGGTGGCTCCTTGGAGGCAAGGATTCTGAAGCTCCATCTAACATACTTTGGACATGTTGTGAGGAGAGACCGGTCCTTGGAGAGGGACATCATGCTTGGAAGGGTGGAGGGACAGCGCAGG
>NW_006399818.1:13819339-13820844 GCF_000299155.1 Elephantulus edwardii
CAATATCATGTCCCTCTCCAAGAAATAGCACCTTTTAGCAATTTGTCCAAAGTACGTGAGGTGAAGCCTCATCATTTTTGCCTCCAAAGAGCACTCCTGCTGCACTTTTTTCAAGACTTATCTGTTTGTTCTCTTGGTCATTCATGGGATGTTCACTGCTCTTCACCAGCATCACAGCTCAAAGGCATCAATTCTTTATCTGTCATCCTTTTTCATTGTCCAGCTTTCAGATGCATAACTAGTAATCAGAAAGATAATAGACTGAATCAGACACACCTTAGTCCTCAAACTGACATCCCTATTCCTCAACAATTTGGGAAGATCCCTAAGTGTAGATTTTCCCAGAACAATGATATCATACCTAATAGAAAAGTAAAAGAGTGTTACTGGGAGGATGTCTGGTTGGAAATGGAACAAATGGATGGAGAATGAACATGTGTCTGTCTTCACCGCTAACAGGATTCAGTTTTATGTTCATGGTCATGATCTCTCTTCCTCCTGACGTGAGACGAATTCAGGGACTACTAGAAATCTGAATATCAACCAGTTAGCTATAATTTTTTAAAAAAAATTCTAACATATTTTACTTAATTTTCAGGTTTTACTAATCTATCTAGGGATCTAGTAATCTAGGCTATAGGAAGTTAAGCTGTATATTTTTATTACTATTAATTATTATTATACCCTAATTTTTAAAAAGAGAGATATAAAATTTTAAGATCTATTTCCTAAAAAAATATTTTTTTAAAATCTATTTCCTAAAAAGTTCCCAAAGAATATCATCATGTGTTTCTTTCCATAGCTTTTTATGTTACTAGATTCTTATTTGACAGATCTAGATGAGAGTTACTTTCACAAAAAGCTATTCTAAGTTTATAGACACAAGCTTTAGACTTACAGTACATTTATAAACTTACATTTAAACTTACAGAACATAATGATATATCATTATGCTATTAATTTGTTTGTTATTGTTGTGTGCCATCGAGTCTTTTGTGACTCATAGCGACCCTATGTTCAAGAGCTCTAAATGCTGTTCCATCCTGTGCCAACCTAGCCATCTCAAATGCACTTATTCCCACCGCTCCAGTCACAGAATCGATCTATCTCATTGAAGGTCTTCCTCTCCTGTGCCGCTCCTCCACTCTGCCAAACATGATGTTCCTCTCCAAGCACCAGTCCCTCCTTGCAACATGCCCAAAGTATGTCAGACTTTGTATGTATGACAGAAGCTTCAGAATCCTTGATTCCAAGGAGCATTCTGGCTTCACCTTCTCTAGGAAAAACCTGTTTGTTCTCCTAGCAGTCCGTGGTATATTCAACACTCTTCTCCAGCACCACAGCTCAAAGGCATCAATTCTCTTTCTATAAACCCTACTCACTGTCCAACTCTCTGATGCATAGCACGTAATTGTGAAGACTATAGCCCGGATCAGATGCACCTTAGTCTCCAGCCTGATGTCGTTGCTCTTCAGTACTCTTGAGAGGTCCCTCACAGCCGACTT
>NW_006399818.1:13822911-13863069 GCF_000299155.1 Elephantulus edwardii
GTACAACAGTGTTAACACCACTGCTTAACTGATGAGAATTTATCCATGAATAAATTTTGGAGGAAATGACCAACAATAAGGACTATAGAATCAAAAAAGTCCAAGTTAAAATTATCTCTTTTTTTCCCTGTACAAATGAAGGTGAGTTTCTTCCTTTCTTTTTTCCTCCCCAATTGTTGTCAAATAAATTTCAATTGATAATGACTTCATGTGAATTGGTAGAACTGCCCTCCATGGGGTTTATAATGGCTGAGCTTGGGCCATGTAGTTCGTCAGGCCTTCCTCCTGAGGTCCCTCTCTCTGGATGTGCTCAAACCTCCAACCATTCTACTAGCTTCCAAGCACCTTTATGGTTTGCATCACTCCAGGAATCCTGAGGAAACTTACTCTGTTATGTCTGTTTCCACTTTTGAAAAATAGAGATAATGCTACATGACAATAACTACTATCCCTATTTTATAGATGAAAAACTAACTTAAAAATACCATATAACTATCAAGTGTTGAGGAAGACTTCAGGGCTACTCAATCTTACTTTAGAACCTATGTTCTTGATTTTCACCATTGTTGTTACTGTTCAGTGTCTTCTAGTCAACCATGCCTCATAGGGACCCCAGGAACAATAGATGTGAACTCAGCCCTATCCTGTGCCATCCTCATCATCTCTGACATACTCAAGCCCATTGTTAGGCTCACTGTGTCAGTCTATTTCATTGATTGTCTTCTCTATTTCATTGACTGTCCCGTTAGGTTCTTTTCCAAGGATTATCCCCTGTTGCAGTCAGTGAGACTGGCACAGGATAGGGCAGGCATCAGAACGGTTGTACATAGGGTCACAATGAGTTGCAGGCAATTCGATGGCACATAACAACAACAACATCTCCAAAGTATGCGAGATGAAATTTCACTCTCCTTGCCTTCAAGGAGAAGCTGGCTGAACCTTTTCCAAAATATTTGTTTGTCCTTTAGGCAATCCATGAGATCCTCAGTACTCTCTCCAACACCACAACTCAAAGACATTGATTCTTCTTGTCATAGTTCTTCATTATCTAACCTTCAAGCTCGTGGGGAGCTCTCCTTGCCAGAAGGCAGGAGTGTGGTGGTGGGGAGTGCAGGAATCGTGGCAAGCTTTGGAGTGGACTGCTTTTCTGGGAATGTGTTTGACATGCAAGTTTGCTCTGTCCCTGGAGTGAGGCTAGCCAGCCTGCGCCTAGGGTTTGAACCAGGAGGCAGACTTAAGCCGAAGGAAGCTGGGAAGGAAGCAGCCATGTTGTTCCTGGTTTGGCTGGCTCAGGCTGTTCGTTCATAGGGTCGCTATGAGTCGTCTGTGACTCGATGGCATTAAACAACAATAACAATGACGACGACCAAGAGAGAGCTACGTTGGCCTAGTGGAAGGAATCTGTGCAACCAAGCCGAAGATGGGTGATTGTCATCTGTGGCCCTCGGCCAGGTTCTAATTGTCTTCCTGTCAAACATTCTTCTAGGTGGTATAGCACTGGTCTGTGCATTGCTGTACAGAGGTAACTCATGGTTGCTGTGATGCTGAAGCCTGTGACAGTGATGTGCCAATCGTGGTAATGGGCACCCATGGTGAACAGTGTTGGCTGGAGCTTCCCGACTAAATCAAGCCTGGAAGCAGGAGCGGCATCCACTTCCAAAATAGCTTGCCTCTGGAAACTCTAAGTACGAACAGTGCTCAGGCTGTTCATTCATAGGGTCACTATGAGTCGTCTACGACTTGACGGCATTAAACAACAACAATCTTCAAGGTTTGGATCAAGTGCACTTTAGTCTTTAAATGGACATCATTGTTCTTCCACACGTTGAAGCGATCCTAGACAAGAGAGTTTCCCAGTGCATTATATCTTTTTATTTCGTTCTGCTTCCTTATCTTAATGTTGCCAAAACCAGTATCCAGGCATCTCAATCAAAACCTGGAAGGTCACCTCAGTGTCCCCTTCATCTCACTCCTATACCTGTTCTTGAAAAATCCTGTTCATGTCATTCTCTCAAAGTCTTCCAGACCCATTTCCTTCTCCACAGTCTCCCTATATCAGCTTCTTTCTTAGTTTCTTTACATGCAACTCAGTTCTATGAAATTTTTCTCTTCCTATTCTATTTATAAAGCCTAAATCTAAAAATGTCCTTACCATCTTCTTGTTGTTCAACAGCTTCCTATTATCTAAACAATAGTTCTCAAACTTTGCTGTGCATAAACACTACCTGGAAAACATGTTAAAATGAAGATTCTTCATTAAATGACTTGGGCATTAGAGAGTAGTTCCAGAAAAGTATATTATCAATAGGCATTGCAGGTGAGTAATACAAATAATATAGTAGATTTTAATTAATCAAAGGACCATTACCATTACCATCACCTAGGAACTTATTATACATCGAGATTCTCTGGCCCTGTTGTTGTTGTTATGTGCTGTCGAGTCGCTTGAGACTCATAATAACCCTATATACAACAGCTCTAAACTCTGCTCTGTCTGGTGCCAAACTCATTGTCTCCAACACTCATCCTGATTGCCCCAGTCATGAAATCAATCCACCTCCCAGAGGGCCTTATCTTCAAGCACCTGCCCTCCACCCTCCCAAGTATGATGTCCTTATCCAAGGACCGGTCTCTCCTTACAATGTGACCAAAGTATGTCAGACGAAGCCTCAGAATCCTTGCCTCCAAGGAGCAGCCCAGTTTAAACCTCTCCAGGATGAATCTGTTTGTTTTCTTAGTAATACAGGGTACCCTCAACACTCTTCTCCAACACCAAAGCTCAAAAGCATCAATTCTCCTTCTATCTTCCCTGGTCATTGTCCAGCTCTCGCAAAGCCCATGGCCTATACCAGATGCACCTTAGTCTCCAGAGATACACCATTGTTCTTCAGTACTTTAGGGAGGTCCTTAACAGCAGACTTTCCCATTGTAAGACGGCTTTTTATTTCCTAGCTGCTGGTGCCAAGAGTGTTGATTGTGGAGCCCAGCAGACTAAAGCTGCGAACAATCTCAACCTCTTCATCCATCCTGATGCTGCCAATTGGTCCAGTGGTGAGAATCTTTGTCTTCTTGACATTGAGCCTCAATCCATATCACAGGCTGCAGTCCTTGACCCTCAGCATCAAGAAATTCAGGTCCTCCTCAGTTTCAGCAAGCAGGGTTGTGTCATCTGCATAATGCATAATCTTTCACCAATCCTGATGCCGCATTTCTCCTCATAGAGTCCAGCCTCCCGGATGATCTGTTCTGCATAAAGGTTGAAAAGGTAAAGAGACAGGACACATCCCTGGCGTACGCCCTCCCCAATTTTGAACCAAGCAGTGTTTCCCTGTTCTGTTCTGATGACTGCCTCCTGGTCCAAGAATAGGTTTCGCATTAGAATGATCAAGTGTTCTGGGATTCTGATTCATCTCAGAGTCAGCCGCAGATTGTTATGATCCACAGAGTCAAACGCCTTTGCATAGTCAAGGAAACACAAATAGACATTCTTCTGGTATACCCTGCTTTCAGCCAAGATCCATCTAACATTAGCTACAATATCCCTAGCACCACGACCCCTTCAAAACTCAACCTGGACTTCTGGCAGTTCTCTGCTGATGTGATTTTCCAGTCATTTTTGGATAATCTTCAGCAGAATCTTGCTTGCATGTGAAATCAAAGATATGGTTCTATAGTTTCCAAAAGTTCAAGCTGGTTTGAAGGAAATAGCAAAAAATAAGGCCCCAGGAGTGGATGGTATACCAATTGACATATTTCAGCTGACAGATGCTGTCCTGGACGTGCTCATCAAGTCGTGTCAAGAAATCTGGAGAACAACCACTTGGCCAACTGACTATAGAGATCTATATTTGTTCCCATTCCAAAGAAAGGTGACCCAACAGAGTATGGAAACTATAGAACAATATCTCTGGCCCTACTCAACTGTTATTATATAAGTTCTTCATTTTAACAAGGTTTCTATTTTATTCAAATACATGGTAAAGATATATATCCTATTTGATTCTTAAGGATAAAATTCAAGATCCTTTCAAAGGCTTTAGAGATTAGTCAACCCAATATCTCTTATTTTTCCATACCTAACTCAAAGGATTCACCTCTATAACATAAACATGATACTAGAGAAACTTAAGTGTTAAAAAAAGATAAGGCAGTGACTCCTCATCGTTCATCGTGGTCATCTCAGTATCTGACACTATTTCCTACCACATGAAACAAGTTTCTTTGTTCATATATGTTGAGCTAAACTAAATTATATTAAATTATATTGTGATATAATATTTGACATTATATGTATAATGTGTATATACACACACACACACACACACACACATATATATGTTGTTGTTAGGAGCCGTCAAGTCTTAGACAACTCATAGTGACCCTATGAGTGAAAAACCTGAACACTTGTATAACTTCCATCATTTCTCCAAGCTCTTGTCTCTCTGGAGGAAAACTGTTTCAGAAGTGGATACCACTGATGCTTCCAACCTTGTTGTACTCGGGAAGCTCCACCAAACACTGTCTGCCATGGGTAACCATTATCACATTTGACACAGTGTTCAGCATCACAGCAACCACAGTTACCGCTGTACTGCAAATGGACAGAACAGTACTGTGCCACTTAGAAGAATGCATAAGTCCTCTGATTACAAGATTTTAATCACATTGGATCATGTGAAACCTGTACCTGAACCAGTAAGCAGTAGTCAGAACAGAGCAGGGAAACACTGCATGGTTCAGGATCAGGAAAAGTGTGTATCAAGGATGCTTTCTATCTCCATACCTTTTCAATCTATATGCAGAACAAAAAATTTGGGAGGCTGGCATCAGGATTGGAGAAAGACTCACCAACAACTTGCATTACGCAGATGACACAACTTTGCTTGCTGAAAACTGAGGAGGACATGAGGTGTATGCTGTAGAAGGTCAACGACTATAGTCTTCAATATGGATAGAAGCTCAACATCAAGAAAACAAAGTTTCTCACCACTGGGCCAATTGGCAGCACCATAAGAGATGGAGAAGATATTGCTAACAACTTCAACTTGCTTGGTTTCACAATCAACACTCTTGGTATCAGCAGTCAGGAAATCAAAAGATTAATTACATTTGGAAAGTCTGCTATCAGGGATCTCTCTAGAGTACTGAAGAGCAATGATGTTAGTCTGCAGACTAAAGTGCACCTGATACAGTCCACAGTCTTCACAATTACTTGCTATGCTTCAGAGAGCTGGACAATGACTAAGGACGACCGAAAAAGAATTGATGCCTTTGAGTTGTAGTGCTAGAGAAGAGTGTTGAACGTATCATGGACTGCCAGGAGAACAAATAGGTCAGTCCTGGAGAGGGTAAAACCAAGATGCTCCCTGGAGGCAAGGATTTTGAAGCTCCATCTCACATATTTTGGGCATGTGGCCAGGAGGATGTCCTTGGAAAAGAACATCATGCTTAAAAGTGTGGGGGGACAGCACAGGAGAGAAAGACCCAGGACAAGATGGATTGACTCAATTACTGGAGAAATGGAATTAGGTATGCCAGAGACAGTAAGATTGGTTTAGGATAAGGAGAGGTTCACAGTTATTGTACATATGATCGCAAAGAGTCCCACGCGACTCAACGGCACATAACAACAATAACAACAACAATGAAGGTGTGATTCAATTGGAATAAAAACCAAAAGAGTGGATGGAGAGAAGATTGCCACTGTCATGACCTGGATCCATTTTATTCCTTATAACATGGAGCATTTTGTCACTGAAGACCTTGCCACTTTCATATGATTCATTGCTTGAAGTCTAACCATGCTCTCTATATGAAAGCACAGCCTCCACTTTTTTTATTTTTTAAGAAGAGCAAACTTTGCCCACAAAGATACAAGAACAGTAAATATTGATCTTCTTGACGGATGGTGCACCTCACGCCGCAGGTTGTTCAAGCATCTGCTCATTACCGCCCAGGCCTCCCCTTTGTTGGGAAATAATGCCAAGTGGCCTCATGTGCTATCGGCTGCAGATAGCAAATATTTAAAAGAAATAAATTTCTCTAAATGAAAAGCACCTTTCTTTGTTAACCAACCTCCTCTCCTCCCAAGTCATGTTGATTTGGGGCCTGTGCACACTCCCAGCACCTGTACTTTTCTATTGTTTGTTTGCCAAGAGCAGTGTGGGTTTCTTACTGGGTTTTAAGAACCATTGTAAGGACAGTAGCCAATGGAGGCAGATTTTCTTTTGCTCTTGGCTATGTGCATGGGAAGAATCAGGCTCGAGGACGTCTAGGGACAATTGTAAGCAAAGAACACAGGAAAAGAGGAAAAAGAATCAGAGTACTAATTCCAGTGTCCTTAAAAGTACCACCACTACAGATCAGAAAAGTTTTACTTTCTTCAATAGCCTTAGTACTTAACAAAGAGGGATGGGTGAGTGTGTGTGTGTGTGTGTGTGTGTGTGTGTGTATTATCTATATTTTCATTATTATCCATTCACCTGGTGTTTCTTACAATTATTCCCATGTATTGTGTCTTATAAACTTGATCACTATTGATCTGTGTTCACTATGACTCCATATTTTCAGATTCCCACTGGATCTTTTCTAATTCCTTCTCTTCCTCCCTCCACCCACCAATGCTATCACACCATGATTTCCCCTACCCCCACCCACACCTCTGTCCCCTCCCAATCCCTCTTTGGATATCCATACGCATCTTACTAGTTGTTCTTCTGCTTTTACACTAATTGTCTTATGCAGTATTTGTCCTTAGCGCCTGAATTACTTTACTCAGCATAACGCTCTCTCGCTTCTCCTAGGTTTTAAAGTCTTTTTCAAAATTGTTTTTCCTGCATAGTATTCCATCATGTGCATGTACCATAATTTCTCAATCCAGTTGTTTTTGAAAATAGCTTTTGTTTGTTGTTGCTTTAGCTTTTCTCAGTTGGGTGAAGGTTTGCAGATCAGATCAGGTTTTTCATTCACTCATCTATGTACATTTTGGGTGAAAGTTGACAGAGTAAAATGAAATTCCATTCATCAACTTAAACACATAACCTTGATGACAACGCCCACAATGTAACATCACTAATTCCACTTCTTCCCTTTGTTACCCGTTTCTATTCCTCTTTCCTTAAGCCTTCCTGCCTTCTGAACTTTGTCTTTGGGTACATGCTATTCTTCTGGTCTCACACAATAATAGCGCTAGTTAATATCTAAATCTCTTGTGTTGTTCTGTACTTTATAAACGTGTCTAGTCTTTGGCTGAAAGTTAAGTCCCGAGGAGTGAATTCTGTTCTAGGTCTGAAATGAGAATAAAGGTCACATACTGGGGATTCCACCAGTCTCTATGAAAACAGTAAGGCTGGCCATTTCATGATTTGAGTTTTACCACACAAGGTTTTGGATTTTTATGTTTTGTTGTTTTGAGGGTTTTTTTGTTTTTGTTTCTTTCTTATTCTGTCCTAGAATTTTTAATGAAATTCCCTTCAGAGTAGTCAGTAAACATCGCTGAACATCATCTAGATTTTTTGGTCTGAAGGGTTTTGGTGGGTTTTTTTTAAGCTCTTTTTTTTTTAAGGTTTTTTTTTTAGAGGCACATGAACCAATAGTCCTTTGGACCAATTGCTTACATGTGTCTTTTATTTCCTCCACTCCTTTCTGCTCCGGATAGAGTAAAACTAAATTTCACCTTAGATGGCCACACACACAAAAAAGCTTTTAAGGTCCCTATAACTACTCACCAAAACAAGACGTAGAACATTATTTTTGTGTACAAGATAGTGTCAATTGATATTGATGTCCCTCAAGACTATCATTCTGAGGCCATAGGCCCCAGGGACTCATTCCTTCAAGGCTGACTGTTGTGGCACACTTTTTCTAACTGTGCCCCCAGTATGCTCTTCTGTATTCATGTGCAATATCTGTAACATGCATAAATATTTATGTAAACATATCTCCTGGTGGATAAGCAAGGGAGAAACAAGGGAGCTCTGGAAGCCTAGAGGCAAGAAGCTCCACTGTAATCCCAAAGGCATGCAGTTCAAAGCCACCAGAGGCTCTCTGCCAGAGAGAAGGATGGGCAATCACCGTCTGTGCAATTAACTGACTCTGAAAATCAGCCAGAGGTCAGCTAGGGGCCAGATCCAACTAGACAATACACAACAACAAATATATCCTCTTCCAAAAAGGTATATATTTCACCTTGGACCTCATTCCTGTCATACTTGACTTTTTTAGCTGGTTTTCAGACATTACAAATAGAAGAGATTTTTCTCTGGTAGAGTAGATGCTGGCCTGTGCGATGGCAGCCTAACTTCCAAAGCAGGAGACTCTGATGGCTTAGTGGTAAAGAGTTGCTACCAAGAAGCACACAGTTCGAATCTACCAGCTGCTCTGTGGGAAAAAGATGGGCAATTCCTTGAGGGCAACTTACTGCCTCTCAAAACCCACTGCAGGGTCAGCTGTGAGTCAGTTCTCAGTTCTGACTAAACTACACATAACTGGATATAATTCCATTCTCCTTCCCACACCTATTGAACTTGGCTTTACTGAGACCCAGAACTATAACTGAGCATGAAGACCTACAAAAAGAAATGAAAATGTGACTTCAGAAAAAGTAAATCCAAATAGTTGTTGAGAAAGGCCACCTTGAATATTAAAGCAGAATCTAAAAAAAAAATTTATATAAAACTTCTTGCAAATTTCTCTCAAATATTATTTTATCCTTTTTATGTACTATAGTATAATCGTATCCTGTGTGAGTTTCATAATGTGTCTTCAACACAGTGCTGGGGAAAATGGATTCACTAGTTAATATAATCTGATCAATGGCAATCTTCAAATTTGGTTTAGGAACAAGTGACTTATGAGAAAAATTTAGGCCCTTCTCTTAACACTAAGATGATTTCTTATTCAAAGTAAATGCTACAGACTTTGTGACCTTTACCACCGAAAAGGGCATTCTCATTTCAGTTGCCCAGCCTACTTTTATTCTACTTTCAGAAATAATTATTTAAAAATACACACTTCTAAAAAAATACACACTTCTTATCTTTTTTCAATTGTAGTAATATATGTTATCACACAAAATTTGTTATTTCAGTCTTCAGTGTATAATATTAAATCACCAAATTAATCACATAGTGCAACAATCCTCAATATGCATTTGAAAAAAATTATTATACCAGACACTCAGATTCCTTGATCAACAATTCCCTGTTTCCCATCATTTATCCCCTGATAATTACTGATAAACTTTTGTCTCTGAATTTCTTTTTCTATATATTTCATATAAGTGAGTTCATACAGTATCTCCCACTTTGTTCCTGATTTACTTCATTTAATGTAAGGTTTTCAAGTATGAGTAGTTGATGATCTGTTCCACAGTCAAGACTTGTTCTGATTCTGACTTCTTATAACTGAATTTCTTCACCACTTCAACAGCATAGCCAATCTGATTCCTCTGTAGTATATCAATTGGCCCGTGTGTGTTATGTTATGTTATGTTATGTTATGTTATGTTATGTTATGTTATGTTATGTCACATTACATTAAGTCACATGCCACTTGAGTCAAATACAACTCATAGTGACCCCATGAAAAATGTGTATAGGCAACATTTATGGGAGGGGTTTTTTATAAAGAATTTGCAGTGAATAATTCATTGCAAAAATATTATATCATGCACTCTCCAGTCTCATGTTTGTCACCAAAGCCATATTTTCTTAATATTAGTCCTTCTTTGTCCCCAACTTTTGCATTCCTGTCACCAATTGTAATTAATTATTGGTATGTTCTGTCAACTTCAGACTTCAAAATGGTAGACAAGGCCTCAATTTCTTTATCTTTGACTTTAGTAATTGGTATGTGTGTGTGTGCATATTGTTGTTGTGGTTATGTGCCGTCGAGTCGCTTGCAACTCATAGCAACCCTATGTACAACAGCCCTAAACTCTGCTCTGTCCTGTGCCAATTGCACCGTCTCCAATACACTCATCCCAATTACCCCAGTCACTGAATCAATCCACCTCATAGAGGGCCTTCCCCTCCTGTGCTGTTCCTCCATCCTACCCAGCATGATGTCCCTCTCCAAGGACCGGTCCCTCCATACAACATGTCCAAAGTATGTCAGACGGAGCCTTAGAATCTTTGCCTCCAAGGAGCCTCCCGGTTTAACCCTTTACAGGATGAATCTGTTTTCCTAGCAGTCCATGGTACCCTCAATACTTGTCTCTAGCACCAAAGCTCAAAGGCATCAATTCTTCTTCTATCCTCCTTAGTCATTGTCCAACTCTTTGACGCATAACAAGTGATAGCAAAGACTATGGCCTGTATCAGACGCACCTTAGTCTCCAGACACACACCATTGCTGTTCAGTACTCTGGAGAGGTCCCTAACAGCAGACTTTCCCATGGTATGTCTTTTAATTTCCTGGCTACTGGTGCCAAGAGTGTTGACTGTGTGAAGCAAGCAAACTAAAGCTGTGAACAATCTCAATCGCTTCACTGTCCATCCTGATTCTGCCAATGGATCCAGTGGTGAGAATCTTTGTCTTCTTGACATTGAGCCTCAATACGTATCGGAGGCTGCAGTCTTTGACCCTCTGCAGCAAGAGCTTCAGGTCCTCCTCAGTTTCAGCAAGCAGGGTTGTGTCATCTGCATAACACAGATTATTGATAGATCTTCCACCAATCTTGACCCCACATTTCTCCTCATAGAGCCCAGCCTCCCAGATAATCTGTTCTGCATATATGTTGAAAAAGGTAAGGAGACAGGACACATCCCTGGCGTACGCCCTTCCCAATTTTGAACCATGCAGTGTTTCCTTGCTCTGTTCTGACGACTGCCTCTTGGTCCAAGTATAGGTTTCGCATTAGAACGATCAAGTGTTCTGGGATTCCCATTCTTCTCAGAGTCAGCCACAGTATGTTATGATCCACACAGTCAAATGTCTTTGCATAGTCAATGAAATACAGATACACATTCCTCTGGTATTCCCTGCATTCAGCTAAGATCCATCTAACATTAGCTACAATATCCCTGGTATACCACGACCCCTTCTAAACCCAGCCTGGACTTCTGGCAGTATGTATGAAAAATACTTGTGTTAACAGGTCACCCTTGTATGAGCATGGATAGTATTTTATTACAGTATTGTACTTCAGAATTAATCATGACATATTCTTTTTTTACTTCTTACATAGTCAATCATATGATTGTTCGATTTAAAATGGTCAGTACCAGTTCGTCTAAGCTCACTAAAGCCTGAATGTAAACCTTTATGCATTCATTTCATACTTTGGGCATGTTGTCAGGAAGGGCCAGTCCTTGCAAAGACAGAAGATTAGTGAAATGCAGAAAGACCCTCAATGAGATAGACTGAAGCAGTGAATACAATGGACTTGAGCATGTTGTTGTTATTGTTGTTGTTATGTGCTATAGAGTCGCCTGTGATTCATAGGGACCCTATGTACAACAGCCTAAACCCTGCTCTATCATGTGCCAATCTCACTGTCTCTGACACACCTCTCCCCATTGCCTAGTCACTGAATCAGTCCATCTCCTCAAAGGTCTTCCTCTCCTGTGCTGTCCCTCCATTCTGAAGCATGACATCCCTCTCCAAGTACTGGTCCCTCCTTGCAACATGTCCAAAGTTTATCAGATGAAGCTTCAGAATCCTTGCCCTCAAGGAGCAGTCTGATTTTACCCACTCCAGGATGAACCTGTTTGTTTTCTTAGCAGTGCATTATATATCCAATAGTCTTCTCCAGCACCACAGCTCAAAGGCATCAATTCTCCTTCTATCATCCCTAGTCATTGTCTAGCACTCTGATGCATCGCAAGTGATTGCAAAGACCATGGCCTGTATCAGGTGCACCTTAGTCTCCAGACTACAATCGTTGCTTTTCATTATTTTGGAGAGGTCTCTAACAGCTGACTTTCCCATTGCAATATGTTTTTTAATTTCCTATGACTTGAGCATAGTAGAGACAAAAAAGATAGAGTAAGACAGAGCAAGATTTAGCTGTGTGGTTCACAGGGTTGCTATGAATCATGGTCGTCAACTCTATGGCATCTAACAACAACGTTTTCAAGGTTTATTCATATTATAGCATGTATCAAAACGTCATTTATCTTTAAATAATATTCATTTTAGATATATATCACATTTACCTTCTAAATTTGAAAGACAATTACCTAGCCAATGGGTTGGAAAAGATCCATCTTTTCCCCCCATTTTAAGAAAAGTTGATTTTCAACATAGTATACTAGTTACTGAAAAATATCATTAATATCTTATTCAATTAAAACTTTGCCAACATTTATTAAAGAAAAACCATTTTTTTAAAAAAATGACTGAAACAGTATATTGACAGAGACTGTCCAGAAATTCAAGCTGGATTCAAAAGTGGCTGTGGGACAAGGGATATCAACACTGATATCAGATCAATCTTGGCTAAAAGGAGAAAAAAAACAGAAAGATATTTACTTTGCTTTTATTGATAATACAAAAGCATTTGATTGTATCTTTCAAAATTATGGACAACATTTAAAAGAATGGGAATCCCAAAACACTTGTGTTTTTGTTGTTGTTAAGTGCCATCGAGTAGTCACCTGTGACTCATAGCAACTTCATGTACAACAGCTCTGAAGCCTGCCCTATCCTGAGACTCACACACATCTACCCTCATTACCTCAGTTACTCTGTCCATCTAACTTGGGGTCTTCTTCTCATGTGCTAACCCTCTACCCTTCCAAGCATGATGTCCTTATCCAAGGATTGGTCCCTCCTGGCCACATGTCCAAAGTATGTGAGACAGAGCTTCAAAATCCTTTCCTCTAAAGAGCAGCCTCATTTCACCCTCTCCAGGAAAAATACATGTTTGTTCTCTTGGTGATCCACGGTACACATGTTCAGAACTCTTCTCCAGCATCACAATTCAAGGGTGTTGATTCTTCTTCTTCCATCCCTAGTCATTGTCCAGCTGTCTGATGCAAAGCAAGTAATTGTAAAGACCATGGCCTGAGTCAGGCACACCTTAGTCCCCAGACTGACATCATTGCTCTTTAGCACTTTGATGAGGTACCAGAGAGTAGATTCCCCCAATACAATTGATCTTTTGATTTCCTGACTTCTAGTGCCAAGACTGTTGCTTGTGGAACCAAATAAGCTGAAGTTGTTAAAAAGTTTGATCTCTTCTCCATCTATAATGCTGCTGCCAATTGGTTCAGTGGTGAGAATCTTCGTTTTCTTGATGCTGAACATCAATACATATTGAAGACTACAGGTTTTTCTTTACTTTCTACAGCAAACACTTCAGGTTTTCCTCAGTTTCTGCAAGCAAAGTTGTATCATCTACTACATAGCATAGGTTGTTGATGAGTCTTATTACCATCTTGATGCCACATTCTTCCTCATAAAGTCCAGCCTCCCAAGTGATCTGTTCCACATAGGGACTGAAAAAGTTTCGAAAAAGGATTAACTTCTTTCCTTATTTTGAACCATAGAGTGTTTCCTTGCTCTATTCTGCCAGCTGTCTCCTGTTCCCAGTGTAGGTTTCTCATGAGCACAATCAAGTGTTCTGAGATTCCCATTCTTCTCAATGCTAGCTGCAATTTGTTGTGATACACACAGTAAAATGTCTTTGCATAATCAATGAAACACAGACACTCCTCTGGTACTCTTTGCTTTCAGCCAAGACCCATCTGACATTGGTGATAATGTCTGTAGTGCTACAGCCGTTTCTGTACTTGGCTTCTATTCTGGTAGTTCTCAGTTGATGTACTGTTCTAGTCATTTTCAATCTTCAGCAGGATATTGCTCACATGTGTTTTCAGTGACACCATTTGATAATTTCCACACTTGGTTAGGTCATCCTTTTTAGGAATTGGAACAAATATGGATCTTTTCCATTCAGTTGGCCAGTTACTCGTCCTCCAGATTTCTTGATACAACTTGGTGAGCATACCTAGGGTATCATCTGTCTGTTGAAATACATCAATTGCTATTCCATCAATTCCTGGGCCCTTATTTTTTTTATTATTATTAAATTTTATTAGTTTCAATGAACATTCACAGGGATCCTGGGCTTTCACTCCTTCATTGCCGCACCATTCTCTCCACCCTCCTCCCCAGTTTGTTCTTCTTCCCTGCCATCCGAATGTCTGTTTTAATTGTCCAATTGCCACAGTGCTTGTCAAAGTCAGTTCTGATTAATCTCCTTTGTCGGTGTGTCCTTTGCCATTCCCTATCACTCCTCCCTGAGAGAGACTTCACCCTGATTCATAAGGAAAAGGGGATAGCGTATTCTCTTAGCTACTTCCTGCTGAAAAGGGACACTGTGGGTTTCAGGGTGAAGATCTTCTCTCACTACTCTAAAGGGCCCCTTTGGCAGTAGGAAACACATAGACTATTATGGAGATTGATTTTGGAATTTAGATGCACTCTTATTGATTGTGCTTGGCCGTACATGTTCATATCCTTGAAGATGTATCATGGGGGTGTTGCAACTTAGAAGACACAAATTTAACTAACAAGTACATGAGTCAAAAATTATGGAAAAGTAAAAGAAAAGATTCTTTCATTGTTTTACAAACCCTCCCCCAGGTCCCCTCCACCATGTAGCCCTCGCTCTAGTCTCCTGTGATGACAGAAATACCTAGTTATATATCTCTTTTAAACAGTTTTCTCCCTCCTCTGTTTCAGTGCAGTATACATTATTGAACCCATCTTACTCAGTCTCTCCCCAACCCCAAGGACAGTCCCATTCTACAACAGTAGCATTATGTAATATTTGTCCTTTTGTGACTGGGATATTTCACTCAGCATCATGTTCTCCAGAGTCAACCATTTTGAATAATATTGCATGAGTTCCTTGTTTTTTAATGCAGCATAGTATTCCATTGTGTGAATATACCACAGCTTCTCTAGCCATTCGTTTGTTGATGGGCACTTAGGTTGTTTCCAACTCCTTGCTATGTGAACAAAGCTGCAATAAACATGGGTGTGCATATATCTGCTTGGATGTCAGCTATGGTCTCTTCAGGGTATATTCCCAGTAGTGGAATTGCTGGGTCAAATGGTATCTCTATTTGCAACTTTTTGAGAAAGCGCCATGCTGCTTTCCACAGGGGTTGCACCATTTTACACTCCCACCAACAGTGAATCAGGGTTCCAGTTTCTCCACAACCTCGCCAGCATTTGTTGCTTGATGTTCTGTTAAATTTTGCTATTTTGGCTGGGGTGAGATGATGCCTTTAGAACAGCTTGAACTCTCTCACTCATCATTATTTCCTCTTGATCATATGTTTTTTCATGAAATTCTTCTGAACCAGCTAATTCTTTTTGGTACAATGACTCTCTGTCGCTTCTTTTAATGCTCCTTAAATCACTCAATATTCTGCTCATAGCAATTATGCTCATTCAAAATTTAAACATAAGCCAGGAAAAAGTTGTCTGAACAGGCAAAGGGGATATTGCATGGTTTAAAATCAGGAAAGGTGTGTCTCAAGGTATGTTTCAAATGCTTCCCTTTTCTCCACATCTATTTGAACTACATGCTGAGAAAATTATTTGAGAAACTGGACTATGTGAATAAGAATATGATATCAGGATTGGGAGAAAACTCACCAATACCTGTATCATGTAGATGACACAATCTTGCTTGTAGAGAGCAAAGAATACTTGATGCACTTACCACAGAAGATCAAAGACTATAGCCTTCAGCATGGGTTATCATTCAATATCAAAACCAAAAGCCCTTACCATTGGACCAATAGACAATATCATGACAGATGGAGAAGTGTTTGAAGTTGTCAAAGATTTCATTTTATTTGGATCCACACATGGAAGGAACAGAAAAAGAAATCAAAAGATATATCGTATTGGGAAAATCTGCTGTCAAACAAAGTCCTCTCCAAAGTGCTAAAGAGCAACAACCTAATTTTTTTAAAGACTAAGGTGTGCCTGAGGGAAATGATGTTATTTTTAATTATTTCCTATGAATCTGAAAGTTGGAAAATAAATAAGGAAGAGAAGAATTAATGCCTTTGGATTGTGATGTTAATGAAGAGTATTGAATATACCATGGACAGCTAAAAGAACAAACAATCTGTCTTGGAACTAGTGCAATCAGATTGACCCTTAGACACAAAGATGTTGAAACTTCATTTCATGTATTTTGGGCGCCTGTCCTAGGAAAAAAACACCATGATGAGAAATGTAAAGGATCCGTAATAAAGGGAAAGACCCTCAAGGACATAAATGGGAATAGTGACTAGTGACTTGAGCAGGATAGATACTGTGAGGACAGAGCATGTTATGCAAGATTCAGAACTATTGCTCATTGGGTCACTCTGTGTCATTGTAAACTCAATAGCACCTAACAATAAGAACCATTATATTTGCCTGTCCACTGCTTCTATGTTGATTCACTTTGGGGTTGTTTCTACTGTTTGGTTTGTTTCCATAAATAATGGAATGAAGAACAGACATTGGTATACTCTCCCATTCTTTATTCATAGGATTAGAGTGAGCTCCTCCCTACAGTTGACCTGAACACAAGAGTGTAATATTTTCTACTGGAGTTAAGAATCAATCAAAACAACAACAGCAACAAAAAAAACCCAAAAGCAAAAACTCAAACAAACACAAAACCCAACAATGCTTAAAAACACCTCAAACAGCAAATGTTGATGAGGATGTGGAGAAACTGGAACTCTCATAATATTTTGGTAGAAATATAAAATGGTATAACCATTATGAATTGGACTTTTGTGTGTCATTAAAAGTTGAGAACAAAAGTATCATTTAATCTCGCAGTTCCACTATTAGGTATATATCTGAAGTAATAAGACTACAACACAAATAAACTGACATATACACACTCAGAAGTGTTGTTTATGACAGTCTTATTTATTTTAACAAAGGGTTGGAAGCAACCCAAGTGACCACCAACAGACGAAATGCTAAAGAACTGTGGTACCTCACACAATGGAGTATCATGCATCACTGAAAAGTGACGAGAACTTGCTAAATACTGCACAACATGGATGGAACTAGAATAAATTATGTTGAGTGACAAAAGTTAGTCACAAAAGAACGACTTTGGTATAAGACCACAAATACAAAAACTAAGTAAATATTTATACACACAGAAAGAAAATTCAATCTTGAAGAGCTAACAAGGACAAGAAGGGAAAATGGAGGAAAAAACCCATACCCAAATACTAACAAGTATAAGGAGATTATTATGAGATTTTTCAGGAAGGTTTCACTGTGGGAGATTACATAGTCTGGGACTAACCAATATAAGACAAATGCCCGTAGGTTTTGAATTATTATTTTGGTGCTGCTACTTTAACTAAGAGAGTCATATTTTCTCATCCATTCATTTAATGGCCACAGGTCTGTATTTCTGATATGAGAATTCAAAATGAATGCAGGCTGTTACCACAGGCCAGTTTATTTCAGCTTTCAATAAAATTGATTAGTTCTGATCGAGATGTTAATGGGGTTCAATTTGCCACAGTTGTCATCATTCTCTGAGTGTATGTATACTCATTTATCCTAAATTAAAGAGATTATATTTACTACAAGCATTTAGGACTAAAATAGTAAGTTATTTTGTTGTTGCCAGTGCATGTGGTCCCAGGAAAATCACCCTATATTTTTAAGCTTCAATATTCTCATTTGGTAAACAGCCTATATGAGTAATTCCAGTTCTCAAGAACGTTTATTTAAGAGAGCAAAGACTCAGCAAGCACATAGGTAGGGAGAAAATGAAAGGAAAGCAAATATCAATGAGGTATTGAAAGGTCAAGGATGGTATTCACGTGTCAAAAAGAGAGTGTCTTAGTGAAAGATGTCAAGGAAATAAAAGGGACACAGGGCACAGTTTGTATACAATTATAGACAATTAGGAGCACTGTCTGCTATGTCTTTTTGTACATCCAGATTGATGATGATGATGATGAAGAAGAAGAAGAAGAAGAAGAAGAAGAAGAAGAAGAAGAAGATAGATAGATAGATAGATAGATGATAGATTATATCATTGTGAACAGATCATATCTTGATGTACAGCTTTTATATTTTGTTGGCCCTTTAACAAGATGAATATTTTTTTAACAAGATGAATTTTTTACATTGGTCCAATTAGGTGTTGATTTTTTTTTTACATACTAAAATATTGTCACTGTATACCATTGAGTTGGAACTGACCCACAGCTGAACCTCCACAGGTTTTCAGAGATAGCTAATTCCATAGAAGGAGATTGTCCATCTTTTTCCTGAAGTGTAGCTGTGGATTTGAACCATGTGCCTCCAGGATTGAAGCAGAGCTTCTTACAACTAGGCCACCAGAGCTTCCTAAAATTAGTCTTAGCCATCTCCATATAAGCAATTTGTCTCTCTAGTAAACTGTGCAACACAGTAAAAAGTGAGTTGTGACTTGTATAATTTTCATTGTATTTAGTGCTGTAAGGGAAACCTTGAATAACACTACTGGACTCAGACAGAGTGTTACTGATGATGCCCAGGTGTTCCCAAGAAATAAAGAAAAAGTTTAATTACTTACTATGTCTTGATAAGTTTTCTACCACTTCAAGAAAAATTAATCTACCGTGGGAACCAATACAAAAAAAAAATGAATTCTTTTTGAGGTTTTTACTATGTCTTGATAAGTTGTCTACCACTTCAAGAAAAATTAATCTACCGTGGGAACCAATAGAAAAAAAAAATGAATTCTTTTTGAGGTTTTTACTATGTCTTGATAAGTTGTCTACCACTTCAACAAAAATTAATCTACTGTGGGGACCAATATAAAAAAAAAGGAATTCTTTTTGAGGTTTTGCTGCAACTACAAAAGCACACAAGAAAACTTTGTATGTTTTGCAAAACATCTTTTTTATCTCATATTGAAAGTACAGCTGTTAAGTGGGTAACAGTGCATAATACATGTTGTTATGGCTGTGGTGTACCACGGAGTTAGAGCCAACCCATAGCTGACCCTATGAAGGTTTTTCAGAGACAGTTAATTGCACCAGAGGAGATTGCCCATCCTTATCCCACAGAGCAACTGGTGGCCTCTAACCACGTGTCTTTGGGATTGCATCGCAGCTTCTAGCCACTTTCATAAAAATGCGTGTTATCAACTGTTTATATTATCAATAAGGTCAACAGTGGGCTATTGGCAAAATTTTTGGAAAATCTTAAGTTAATGTTTAACAATCTAGATTAAGACATGTTTGCAAAGTTAATTGGGAAAGGGGGAGAGAGGATAAGATATATCAATGAATGAATGAAAATCCATAATTTCTGTAAAGTTTTGCTAAAAAATGATAATTTTTAAAAATAAAGGAATGCTAAACATGAAGAGCAAGGTGGGAAGGTCATAAAAGAAAATATTCATAATAGTGCAATAACAAATTTAAGCTTGAGACCAAGTGACCAATTTGGAGAATCTAGTGACTCTGAATAGAGACATAACTAAGGTATGGAAGGTATGGCCTTGTGCCCTGGGTGTCACTTGAAGGGGACACGACAGACCAGTTTCTATCAACCATCGCAGTTTCCATTGTCAGGTGTAACAGATCAATACCTTCAGAAAATGAGAACTAAAACACAAACAGAGACACAAGTGCTCATAGCAGCATTATTCACCATCACAAGAACATGGGAACAGCCCAAATGATCAACCACAGTCGAATGGGTTGAGAAATTATGGTACATTCTCATGATGAAATACTACGCAGCACTCAAGAGCAATGTTTTGAAAATCACTGCCTAACTTGGGATGGACTGGAGAACATTATGTTAAGTGAAATAATTCAATCCCATAAGGGCAAAGATGGTATAAGTTTTTTTTTTTGTAGAAATAGTTAATTAGTAAAATATGTATGAGAATCTAAGGGGGGCAGGGGAAGAACAGAGGGGTGAGGATGGGCTGAGGGTGAGGGTGGGTGGTTAATCACGGGTCACACAATTTGATGGGTGGAAGTAGGGTGGGTAAAGGAAATATGAAATAACTAGTGTGAAAAACAATGTAAACACACTTTGTAAGTAAACCAATATAAAATAAAGATTTTGCTTAAATGAAAGACTAAGTTAAGCCTGATTTAAAAAAAAGAAAATTAACTTTTGTATCAGAAAGCCTCCATGGGTTAGGGCAAATTGAATGATCTTGCTCTACTGAGTGTTGTTTTTGTTTTTGTTGTTGTTGTTGTTGCTGCTGCTACTAAGGGCCATCAAGTCAAGTATGACTCATAACAACCCTATGGACAAAAGATCTGAACCCTGTTCTATAACTATCATCATTTCTCTAATGTTCATAGAGTTTCCAAAGGCATGTTGTTTAGGAATTGGTTACCAATCCTGCATCCAAGCCTGTCTTAATCTGGAAGCTCTACCAAACACTGTCCACCATGGGTAATCCTTATGACATTTGACACACCAGTGGAACAACATTTAGTATCACAGCAACCCCAAGTTATCTCAGTACAGCAAACTGACAGACCAGTGTTGTACAACTTAGAAGAACGTTCTGCCCAAACACAATTAACACCAAATGGCCAAGCAGTTTACACTTGGCTTTCAACTAAAACAAGAGAACCTACCCTCCAGAATCCAACTGCTTCACATATGATCTTCTAAACTGGAGACTTAGTCAGGGCCCAACAAACGTTAAGATACAAAGGCCCACCCACCAGGTCCTGATTGACTTAAACAAGAGGCTTCCAGCCCACAGCTGATTGGTAGCTAAATCCAGGTGACCAATCAGCTCACATATGATTGTGAATGGATAAAACCCCAAACACATACAGTTTACACCCGACTTTCAACTAAAACAAAAGAACTTACCCTCCAGAATCCAGACGCTTCACACATGAGCCTCCAAGCAGGAGGCCCTTTCTACTGAGTGTAAGAAGAGAAAAAACTTGAGGGAAAATTGTTTTGAGCACTTTGTAGACGAGTTTTCATCAGTGAAAGAAAGGACAGTATGATTCTGATTTTCACATGGTGCTATGGTTAAAAAGATCCATGAGTTTAAATAAAGTTAATTAAAACTTCTATGTCACAAAGGGCTAATGTCCTAACCAATTCAAGGAGAATATTGAAAAGTAGGAAGCCTATAGCAATTACTGATGAAGAGCAAAGACTTTGATATAGATTATCCTTCAACAAAAGTCCTTACAACTTGACCAAAACAGCATCATATAAATGGACGAGATATTGAAGTGGTCAGGCATTTTCTTTTCTTAGATCCTGAATCATCACCCATGGGAAACCATCAAGAAATCACAGAACATATTGCATTAAAAAACATCTGATGCAAAAGGCCTCTTTAAAATGTTAAAAAAAAAAACAGGTCGACAAGCTCTGGTGGCCTAGTGGCAAGAAGCTGTACTGCAATCCCAGAGGTGCACGATTTGAACCCACCAGACACTGTGCTGGAGAATGAGGGACAATCTCCTCCTTTACCAGTCAGATCCGATTTGACGGTACACACATAAAAAATAATAAAGTAAAAGACGCTTCCCCCCAGAAAAACCAAACAGAGGTCATCTTGAGGTCTAAGGCACATCTGATCCAAGTCATAGTATTTTCTATTGCCTTCTGCATGTGATGAGTATTCCTCCAATCCTATACCACATTCCTTCTCATAGAGTCCAGCTTCACAAATAATTTTCTCAGCATACAGACTGAATAAATAGGAAGAGAGAATACAACCCTGATGCACTTCCTTCTTAATTTTAAACCATTTACTACTGTTCTCTTGCTTTGCACAACAGCCTCCTGGACCAGGCATAGGTTTTGCATAAGCACAATTAAGTGCTCTGGGGTTCCCATTTTTCTCAATGTTAGCCATAACTTGTTATCACCCATACTGCCACACAGTCTTGGCATAGTCAATAAAGCATAAACAGACACTCTTTACTTTCAGCCAAGATCCTTCTGACATCAGCAATATCCTTCGTACCACAGCCTCTTCTAAATCCTGCTTGAACTTCTGGAAATTCTCTTTCTATATACTGTTCTAGCCATTTTTGAATTATCTACAACAGTATTTTGCTTATATGTTATATTAATTATATTGTTTAATAGTTTTCCCATTCTTTTGCATCACCGTTTTTGGGAATGGGGGAGGGGTGGAATAGACCTCTTTCAATTCATTGGCCAGATGTCTGTCCTCCAAATTTCCTGGCATAGACTAGTGAGCACATCCAAGGCTGCATCTATTGACTGAAAAAAAGTCAATGTGTATCCCATTAATTCCTGGGGTCTTATTTTTGCCAATGCCTTCAATGCATCTTCCACTTCCCCCTTCATTGCCATTGGTTCTTGCTCACATGGTACTTCCAGAAATTTTTCAGGGTCAGTCAATTCTTTTTGGTACAGTAACTGTGCATTCTTTGCATCTTCTTTTGATGCTTTCTGTACCATTCAATGTATTGCTCATAGCATCTTTCAATCTTGCAACTCAAGCCTTAAATTTATTTTTCAGTTCTCTAACCTTGAGAAATGCAGAGCAAATTCTTCCCTTCTTATTCTTCAATTCCAGCTCTGTGTACATTTCATTATAATACTGTGCTTTGTCTTCTCAAACTGCTGTTTGAAAACTTCTGTTCCACTCTTTACTTTTTCATGTTTTCCCATTGTTTTGGCTTCTTGATGCTCTAATGCAATTTTTAGAGTCTCATCTGACATCCATTTTAGGTTTTTCTTTTTCCTTGGTCTTTGTAAATAACTTTTGCTTTCTTCATTATTGATATCCTTTATGTTGTTGTTATGTGCCATTGAGTTATTTGCAACTCATAGCGACCCTATGTACAAAAGCTCTAACTGCTGTTCAATCCTGTGCCAACCTAGTCATCCCAAACACACTTATTCCCACCACTCCAGTCACAGAATCGATCCATCTCATCAAAGGTCATCCTCTCCTTCGCCACTCCTCCACTCTGCCAAACATGATTGTCCCTCTCCAAAAACCAGTCACTCCTTGCAACATGCCCAAAGTATGTCAGACAAAGCTTCAGAATCCTTGACTCCAAGAAGCATTCAAGCTTCACCCTCTCCAGGACAAACCTGTTTGTTCTTCTAGCAGTCGATGGTATATTCAACACTCTTCTCCAGCACCACAGCTCAAAGGCATCAATTCTCTTTCTATCATCCCTATTCACTGTCCAGCTCTCTGATACATGGCACATAATTGCAAAGATTATAGCCCAGATCAGGCGCATCTTAGTCTCCAGCCTAATGTCGTTGCTCTTCACTACTCTTGAGAGGTCCCTCACAGCTGACTTTCCCAATGCAATTCGTCTCTTGATTTCCTGGCTGTTGTTACCAAGAGTGTTGATTGTGGAGCCAAGCAAACTAAATATCCTTTATATCATTCAATAACTCATCTGCTCTTCAATAGTTGGTGTTAAATGCCTCAAATAAATTTTTAAGATGAACTTACAACTCTGGTGGAATAGATTGAAGATCATATCTTGGTTCTTATGGACTTATTTTACTTTACTTCTGCTTCGATTTGAACTTGTACATGAGGTGGATTGACACGGTGACTGCTGCAATGGGCTAGAATGTGTCAGGAAGTGTGAGGATGGCACAGGATAGAACAAGGTTCAGACCTGTTGTTTATAGGGTCACTATGGATTGTACACAACTTGATGGAACCTAAAAACAACAATTACAACAACCTGTGCATGTGAAATCAGGACAACAAATAACGAAGGCTGGGAAATACAATTTTAACTCTGGTGTTGATGAAGAATTCTGATTACATTATTTACTGCTCGAAAAACAAGTAAATCTATCTTGGAAGAAGTTCAGCCAGAATGGTCCTCAGAAGCAAAGATTGCCTCAAATACTTTTTCTAGAGACCAATCACTGGAGAAAGACATGCTTGGTCAAGTAGAAAGCTAACAAAAAAGAGGAAGATTGTCAATGACACGGAATGATTTAGTGCTTCCAACAATGGCATAAATAGCAATGACTGTGAAGATGATTAAGTTCTAAGAGTTTCTGAACTGACATGATGATACATAACGAGAAAGAGAAAAAGAGTGCACAATCACAATTATTGTCATCTGAAGTCCTATTATATATATGGCATTACTTCCAGGGATTAGCTTTCTTGATGGTATTATTAAATCCATCTAGTTAGTAATTAGCCCTTCAGACAAGGTCACAAGTATCCTCCCTTATTGTCAGCAAGGATATATTTTTACAAGACCATACATTAAAAGGCCACTGATCTCAATCTTATCATCCGTCTCTCCCAGTCACAAACTCTCACATTATTCTCTGGAGCTCTGGTGGCCTAGTGGCAAGAAGCTGCGCTGCAATCCTGAAGACAGGCAGTTTGAGGCCACCAGCTAGCTACTCTGCAGGAGAAGGATGGGCAGTCTCCTCCCGAATGATTAAGTCCCTCTGAAAACCCGCTGGAGGGTCAGCTATGGGTCAGCTCCAACTCTAAGGTACACACAACAACAACAAAGAATAAAAAGGCAGAGAGAAAAAAATGTGATGCGAATGTTGGAGAGTAAGAGGACTTCAAAATGTGTATGTGAGCAGGGCCAGATCACCGCACATGCACAATGATGAGCCTCAGTGTGTCAAAAGGGGAAAAGAATGAGTAAAGTGTGAAGGGAAAGAGAAAACAGCTCCGTGCCTCTTTGGTGGCTATTGATAAATATATAATTAAGCCAAGAGCATTGCTTCCCAAGAAAATACAAACTCAAGTTCCTTTCAGGGTCTCCTTAGTGATGTGATTTGGACGATACTTGGCTACAGGAATCACAATTCAATTATCCAATGATTTATTACAAAACACTCTGCCTGCACTGGATATTCTGATGTGTAAACATCAGAGCATTGCTCTCCCTCCCAGGCTTCACATTTCAGATTTCATTAGCCAATAAAGCCAGGTTTATTTATAATAAAGTTAAGCCCTTCAAACCACTGACCATGGAAACCAGATTTTGAAATAATTCAGATTTGTGTTTCTGTTCTTTCTAATTAAGGGTAATATCGGGAAGCACAGACAGTGGGTAGCATTGTTGGAGCACCATGGATTTAAGCAAGAAAATCTGATTATCAGCTCATGTCAGAAGCCAAGCGATAATGCAGCTTAGCATTCGTTTGGGTTTTCTATGGCCAAAAGATAATTACCGTTCGTGAGGCCTTACGTAAGTGTATCTAATATCTAAGGCCTTAAAATATATGAATAGCAAAAGGACACAATGGGCAAAGAAGAATTACTGTATTTATTATTTCTATGGCTTGTTCCACCATGATAATTTCATTATCCAGCAAAGTCAAATCTCTAAAATCAAAGTATAATTTCTTAAAGGACAAGAAGTTAAATATGCTGGCATGGTTTTCTGCCTGAAAGTTACTTCTAACAAATAAGTGGCAGACTGGCCAGAATTTTAATAGGAAATTTACCAGGCAGGACTCAAGAGTCACTGACTGAGATCATTGCCAGAAACAGATGTTAAGCTTCTCTAGTGAGATTTTTTTTTCTTTCAGAAAGTGTTATTTCTCAATTTGGGGCTGTTGATTAAAAATTAAATGTTTCAAACCAAACAACACACACAAAAGTGAAACTTAAAAATCCCTTCCTGGCAGAGACGAAGTTGTGAAATGTCAAAAATCAATATGCTGAGATTGTCCAAACCATAAAGAGACAAATACTTTTAGAAGAAAAATATTGTATAATTGTCCTTAACATTGTCCTTAGCATTTTCTTTTTTTCAGGATTACATTTGATTTTCTATCCACTCACTGTATATCAGCAACAGCTATTGTTTTCTTGTCTGCAACAGGCATTGTTCTAAGCACATTAGTCATGGTAGACCTCACAATAATCCTGTGAAATAAATTCTTTTTCTATCTTAAAGACAAGAAATATGAGTCATTGACTGGTTAAATGGCTTGCCCAACTGTATCTCACTTCTTCAAATTTCATAGTTAGGGTATTTATTTTGATTCATTCTCATAATTATATTTGAGCCTGCAGGATGTCAATTTAAAGACTAAGGTGCACCTGATGCAAATTATGATTTTTTTTTCAGTTGCTCCCTATGTAAGGATGACAGAAGAAGAATCATGTCTTTGGACACTGACATCTGATGTACGGCCAAAAAAACAAACAAATCTGCCTTGGAGGAAGTGTAACCAAGATGTTCCCTAAAGCCAAAGAGGGAAAAGCTTCATCTCACATATTTCGGGATGTTGTCAGGAGAAGGCAGTCCTTGGAAAAAGACATCATGCTGGGAAAAGTGGAGCAGAGAAAGAGAGGAAGACTCTCAATAAGATGGACTGACATGGTAACTATAACAAAGGGCATGGGCACCTAAGAGACACAAGGACAATATGGGACAGGACAAGGTTCAGATCTCCTGCTCAAAGGCTCCCCAAGAGTTGTAGCTCATTCAATGACACCTAACAACAACAATTAAGCTTCTAACCCCAATTTTGAATCATTTTCGCCTCTAGGGTTCCCAGAATTTGTGTAGTACACACACACACACACACACACACACCACAATTTCTCAATACATTCGGTTGTGGTTGGACATTTGGGCTCTTTCCATGTTCTTGCAATGGTGAATAATGCTGCTATGCACATTGGTTTACAAATCTACATTTGCATCTCAGTTCTAATTCCCTTTGGGTATATTCTTAGCAGTGAAATAGCCTGATCAGATGGAGTTACTCTGTGCACCTGTTTAAAGAAACACCAAACTACCTTCTAGAGTGGTGGTACTGTTTTATAATCCCACCAACAGTGTATGAGAGTTCCCACATCTCCACATCACCTCCAACATGTATTCCTTGTTGCCCTGCTAAACTTTGCCACTGTAACTGGAGTGAGATGGTATCTCACTATGTGTTTTATTTGCATCTCTTTAATACCAGTGATTTTGAGCACATCTGTGGTACATTCATTCACACAACGGATGCTCTTCAGCACTCAGGAGCAACGGTTTTGAAAAATACTGCAGAACCTGGGAGAGACTAGAAAGCATTATGCTGAGTGAACTAACTCAGTATCATAAGGACAAATACTGCATAAGAACATTGTTGTTGTAGTTGTTGTTATGTGCCATCGAGTTGCTTGCGACTCATAGCGACCCTATGTACAAGAGCTCTAAATGCTGTTCTATCCTGTGCCAACCTAGCCATCTCAAATGCACTTATTCCCACTGCTCCAGTCACAGAATCGATCCATCTCACCAAAGGTCTTCCTCTCCTTTGCCTTCCCTCCACTCTGCCAAACATGATGTCCCTTTCCAAGGACCAGTCCCTCCCTGCAACATGCCCAAAATATGTCAGATGAAGCTTCAGAATCCTTGACTCCAGGGAACACTCTGGCTTCACCCTTTCCAGGACAAACCTGTTTGCTTTCCTAGCAGTCCATGGTATATTCAACACTCTTCTCCAGCACCAGAGCTCAAAGGCATCAATCCTCTTTCTATCAGCCCTATTCACTGTCCAACTCTCTGATGCATAGCACATAATTGCGAAGACTATAGCCCAGATCAGGCACACCTTAGTCTCCAGCCTGACATCGTTGCTCTTCAGTACTCTTGAGAGGTCCCTCACAGCCGACTTTCCCAATGCAATTCTTCTCCTGATTTCCTGGCTGCTGTTACTGTAAAAATATAAGGATAACTAGTAAAATCTGCATGGGAATCCAAGGAGGGAAAGGGTAGAAGAGGGGTGAGGATAGCTAAGGGTGAAATCACAGAGTTGCATAATTTGGTAAGTGGAGGAAGGGGGTAAAGAAAATGGGAAAGCACTAGTGAGGACCTGAAAAGACAGGGCAATGGTGGACATAGCCTAATGGAGATTAACTTTGTAAAACATATGAATGGGAATGTTGGTATGAAACACAATGTGAATGAAAAATAGTATAAAACACAATATATATGAACTTTATAACCAATATAAAACAAAAATTTTGAAAAAGAAAAAAATATTGTACCAGCTGCTATGGAATTGATTTCAACTCTTGGCAATCCCCTATGTGTCAAAGTAGAAGTGTGCTGCAAAGCCTTTCAATGGCTGATCTATTAGCATTAGACAACCAGACTTTCTTCTGAAATGCTTCGGGGTAAATATTAAGCACCAACGTTTCTATCGGGCTTGCAGCACACAGAGTCCGAGGTGGCATATACTCAAGCTGTTTGTATTACAGCAACTAACACCATAACGAAGCAAATGTAAACGGAATATGTTGTGCAGAGTAATTCCATTGTACTGTCTGACATTGAGAATTAAGCTCCCTGACCTGTAGCACCTCACTAAACTTTCTGTTGAACAAATCGAAATAATGTCCTCTTCTCTGTTCACTCCCCAAGGTCTTAAGACAGCATGTGGAATTTAAAGAACTCTTAGAAGTGTGAGGAGTTGTATATATTGACAAGACAGTGCAATCAGCAAAGCTTAGAAACAAAGAGAGAAAAAAAACACTAACAAAGGCATAGCTCTTAGAACTTGTATCCAGCATACAACTCACTCTGTAGAATGAAGGAGATGAGCAGAGTCAGAAGAATAACAGGGGAAGTGACAATAACGCAGAGAAGCTACCATCCCTCCAGAGAGGCAGAATTCACAGAAGTTCAAGCAACATGCTCAAGTCAGATTACCTCACGTAAGATCTCGGATCCAATACTTGGGAGGAGTGCTTGACCTTCCTTTGATTCAATTTCCTTATGTGCAGAATGGAGATAGTAAAATCCCCTACCTGATAAGGGTACTAATAACAACATTTCTTAAATTGAAGATTTTTACCAATTTCTGAAGTATGAGGTTGATAAAAAATCCAATCACTGTGCACTGGTAATTACTAGTGATTAGAATTTGAAAGTTGGAACCAAAATGATTAATATTTGAGAAATAGGACCTTGGTGATAGAAACAACGCAGGAATTTGCATGATAGAATTTTGCAGTACCATTGAATTATTCTGTGTAAATGTCTTTTCTCAACAACAGAAACAATTGACTGTACGTATGTATCTCACTAGATGAAATACACAGGAGTCAAATTCATTACATCTGTGGAAAGGGATTATGGAAAAGCTCAATATTATTAATAGAGCAAGGCCAGGTAAAAACTTCAGAATAGATTATACATTGTATAATAATATACAATGTATAACAGAATCCTGTTCTACCCTGTGCCATCCTCACACTTTCTGACACACTAGAGCCCATTGCAGCAATCACTATATCAATCTACCTGGTCGAGGTTCTTCCTCTCCTTTGCTGACCCTCCACCCTTCCCAGCACCATGTCCTTCTCCAAGGAATAGCCCCTTCTAGCAACATACACAAAGAATGTGAGTCGAAGCCTCGTCATCCTTGCCTCCAAAGAGCATGCCAGCTGCACCCTCTCCAAGACTTATCTGTTTGTTCTCTTGGCCATTCATGGGATGTTCGGTGCTCTTCTCCAACACCACAGCTCAAAGCATCAATTCTTCTGTCATCTTTATTTATTGGCCAGCTCTCAGATGTGTAACAAATGATCTGAAAGACCATGGCCTGAATCATATATTGAAAATATCTCACCTAAATACTATACCAGGGAGCATCAATGGCCTTGTGGTAAGGAGCTGCACTGGCAACCCAAAGATATGTGGTTAAAATCCACCAACTGCTCCATGGAAAAAGGATTAAAAAATCTCTTCTTGTGTGATTTACTGCCTCTGAAAACTTGCTGGAGAGTCAGCTATTAGTTGGTTTTGACTCAATGATACACAACAAGACCTGAATTTAGAGACCACCTCAAATATAGATTTGCTATATTGAAAATGAATGATTGAAGTCAAGGCTAGTTGTGGGATAATATCAAAGGAATTATACAAGAAGGAAGTACAGGTAAAAAGATGGGGGAGGTAAGGAAAAAGAAAATTCAAAAAAAGATGGGAAAGAAAAAACTAAAATAAATGTAAGAAGAAACTGAAACTTGTTCTTGAACACACAGAAGCTAAAGTGAATGGCAGAAACTATGAAGAAAAAGGGCCAAACAGAAAATGCCCAAATGCTAACTGGACAAAAAATATTATCATGAAATGTGCAAAGAATTGGAGTCAGGAAATCAAAAGGGAAGAACATGCTCTGTATATTTCAAGCTGTAAGAACTTAAAAAAAATCAGGCCTCAAGTTTAAATATTGACAGATTCGATAGGCAAAAATCTTAAACGATACAGGGACTTTCAAAAGAAAATGATACAATGGCCCTGAGAGTGAGTTTTTGAGAGAAGCAGTGTGAATTTGATTTCCTGTGTTTGCCCTTTTACTACAGATTCACAGTTAAAATCTTTTTTATTTGGTTCTTTCTACAATATGAGTGGCCATGGTTTCCCTGAACATTTCTCTAAGGTCAATGAGGATGAGGGGAGGCCGCTTGGAAAACGGCTATCCTTTAGAAAGTGTGGCTGTGCCTTTGACTTTCAAATTTAACTAACTACTGGGCCTCTCTGGTTGTCTTAGAATTTAGTAGTAGTTGTCTATTTATTTGCTCATTGCAATCTGGAAAAGGGGGAAAATATCCCTTTAGAACATATTTTTTGGAAAGAAATATAACTGTAAGGGAAAAAAAGTCTATTTTCTCTAAAACATCTCTGAGATCTGAGGTTAACAGTAATCTCCAAGACGATGATGGGTTAAATCCACAGAAGGGCGATAACCTCTTCCTTTGTGACTTAAACCCTCTGGAAATCCACCAGAGGGTTGGCCAGGAGTTGGTTCTGACTCGAAGGCACATAATAACAATTTCTTCACTGTTTTTTTAATTGTGATGCCAGTGAAGAATATGTAATATACTATGAGCCGCCATACGACCTACAATAAATAGGTCTGTTAGAAGAAGTACAATCAGAGAGCACTCCTTAGAAACAAAGATGGTGAGATGGTGAGAGTGGTGTGGGACTGGGAAGACTTAGATCTGTTGTACATAGATAAGGTCGAAATGTGAGTCGAAATTTGACAGCACCTAACAACAACTTCTTCATATAGACAAGAAACTGAAAGACAATTGAAACTATTCAATCACCGTCGCACCTTCATCCTTCATTAATGTTAGAGTAAACACATATTTAGCCTCAACACAAGATGTGAAAAATCTGTTACCTTCAGAAGCAGTTTAATGGATTAAGTGATCTTGGTCTTCAGCAACCAGACCTTCAGGATGCCTTCCTCATTTCTTCAATTTACATAGGGAGAATAGAAAAGGACCACAAGTGGAGGCACTTTTGAGTCCAATGCTAAGAGGGGCCATTCCAGGAATTAAACCAGTTTCAAAATGCATGAAAATGGGGGATATTATCCCTATGTACTCTGTGGGGTGAAGATTAGTGAAAGATTATCAACAATATGCATTATGCAGATGACACAACCCTGCTTACTAAAACTGAGGAGGACCTGAAGCACTTGCTGCTGAGGGTCAAGGACTGCAGCCTTCACTATGGATTGAGGCTCAATGTCAAGAAGAAAAAGTTTCTCACCACTGGACCAATTGGCAGCATCAGGATGGATGGTGAAGAGATTGAGATTGTTCACAGCTTTAGTATGCTTGGCTCCACAGTCAACACTCTTGGCACCAGAAGCCAGGACATTAAAAGGCCTATTGCCATGGGAAAGTCTCCTGTTAGGGACCTCTCCAAAGTACTGAAGAGCAACGGTGTGTCTCTGGAGACTAAGGTGTGTCTGGTACAGGCCATGGTCTTTGCAATCACTTGTTATGCATCAGAGAGTTGGGCAATGACTAAGGAGAATAGAAGAATTATGCCTTCAAGCTGTGGTGCTGGAGAAGAGTATTGAGGGTACAATGGACTGCTGGGAAAACAAACAGATTCATCCTGGAGAGGGTTAAACCAGGTGGCTCCTTGGAGGCAAGGATTCTGAGGCTCCATCTAACATACTTTGGACTAGTTATAAGGAGGGATCCATCCTTGGAAAGGGACATCATGGTTGGTAGGGTGGAGGACAGCGCAGGAGGAGAAGGCCCTCTATGAGGTGGATTGATTCAGTGACTGGGGTAATCAGAATGGGAGTGTCAGAGCCAGTGTGATTGGCACAGGACAGAACAGAGTTTAGGGCTATTGTACATAGGGTCGATATGAGTCACAAGTGACTCGACGGCACATAACAACCACAACAACAACAACAAACTCTGATAGTAAATGAAAACGTAAGAAAAGAGTCAGAGAGTTTGATGGACCAAAAAGTGTTTCTTAGAAAGGGACTTCCTGAATTAGGTCACAGTTAACTTTTGAGTAGACTAACTGAACTAAAAGTAGTAAGCATAAAAGTGACAGAACCAGTTTAGCTCAGCACATCATTTCATAATGAACTAACCAGTTACTTATGTTTACAAAATTTGTCCTCTGCTGTTGCAAATCGTGCTATGAATCCTCAACCTTGGGAACACATGCTAGACTTAGGTGCAGTACCAGGAGACAGAATACACTGCAACACTAATGAAACATCCAGGAAAAGTAACATCCTTAGATTAAATGTCCAACAAAAGAAGAAGAAAAAGCTCAATGCTTTGTTGTTGGAGTTTAATTCCACCAGGGGTTTTTGTTTTGTTGGATCAAAGACTCTTAAACTTGAAATTGTTGGGGACACAGAAGAGAAATTACTATTTAAATCTTTTAACCAAATTGTTCTTCATGGTCTCTTTAATGAATTGGATCAGAAACCCAAAAATATCCTGTACCTGGATTTGAAGGAAGTGACATCAAAACAAGCTTTATAGCAAAAATTCATTTTTTTATGGCAACCCAGCTGTTGAAGCCAGGGGTCCATGCTGGTTTACAGCACATGTATTATAATGCTACAAGAAAATAGGGAGCAAGTTGCCTGACACTAAGAATATTTTCTTATCTTCAACTCTGACTCCAAGGATCACGGATTGGAGGAGAAGGAACAGTAAAATTGGCCCATCAAGTAAGCAGTTGAAATCACTGAAGAGACTTGATCCGCCATCAGGTGTGCCCATTACAGGACACCAGCTTTAATTCTCTCAGAGACATCAAAATAAAAGACAAGATTTAGCTGGCAAATAAAGAGTCTATAGGATTTTTTTTTATTGCAACATACGTAAAATGTAAAAATATATAGAAAGATCTTCAGAAATGAGAATTCCAAACAATAAAAAGAAAAACACAGGCACTAGGGGGAAAAGAACTGATTATGTTCAATAATTTCAAGAGTTAGCACATATTCAAGAACCAATGATATGAAAGAAACAATCCAAGCTACACTGAACAGATTGGCAAAAACCCAAGACTCCAGGAGCTCACATAATACCAATTGAAGTGTTTCAAAAAATGGACATACACTGGAAACACTCATTCCATGCCAAGAGATATTTGGTCAATTGACTGGAAGAGATTCGTATTGTTCTCATTCCAAACATAAGAGATATAATAGAATGAGGAAATTCTCAAACAATATAATTACATTTTTCTGCAAACTCAGAAATGGTTGGAGTAATATACTAGCGCGTGCGCGCGCGCGCATACACACACACACACACACACACACACACACACACACACACACACACACAAAATGCCAGAAGTTTAACCTGGATTCAGGAAAAGACAAGGGGATATTGTGATCTCAATGTCATATAGAGCTTGTCTGAAAGTAGAGACTCTCAGAAAGCTGCTTGCTGTGTTTTAGTGAATGTGTCAAGGCTTTGACTGAATCATAACTAATTACGAATAAGAATGCAGAGAATGGGAATTTGAAACACTTAACCATGCTCATGTAGAACCTGCACATCAGTGTCATCACTAGAGTTGGTTTACCAGCCCCCAACCAAGGGTGGGGTAGCCCAGGATCACCCCGCCCCCTTTGTAAGGCCAAGTGCCACCCCAGGCAGAACCCTGAAGCTCCTCTTCTCTCCTATTAGCCAAGGCAGAGAATCTGCTCTCTACCAAGTCGTGAATGTGAGCGCTACAGCTTCCTCTCCTGCAGTTTACTGGTGGGAAATGGGAGGAGAGGTGGGAGAGATGAAGATAAGTTACCACAGTAGGTTATGTGTGACACTAACGTTAATAGCATCATTGGGTTTGTGGCCCCTCCCTTTGTGTTTATAGCTAAACCGGCACCATCAAGGAATCTGGGTCATTTGGTGTCACGCCCTCTTACAATGTCAGAGGATGCAGCCTATATACTCTCCACACTCCCCTGCTATTCATAGATCAGGAAGCAGTTATTCACACTGGTTTAAAATCAGGAAAAATATATGTCAAGGTTGTATCCTTTTACTATACTCACTCTGTGTGCTGAGCATACAATGTGGGGGGCGGGATGGACTTCACAAAGGACAAGGCATCAGAGTTGGAGAAAGACTCATTAACAATCCACAATATGTAGAGGGTAGGACCTTGCTAACTGAAAAGGAAGAGGACTGGAAGCATTTACTGCTGAAGATGAAAAGTTTTAGTAGAATTGTGGCATCATGATCATGTTGGCAGAGTGGAGGGGCAGTGAAGGAGAGGAAGACCTTCGATGAGATGGATCGATTCTGCGACTGGAGTGGTGAGAATGAGTGTGTTTGAGATGGCAAGGTTGGCACAGGATAGAACAGCATTTAGAGCTCTGAGTTGCAAGCGACTCCATGGCACAAAACAACAACAACATCAACAATTTGCATTATGCAGATGACATAACCATGCTTGCTGAAACTGAGGAGGACCTGAAGCCCTTGCTGCAGAGGGTCAAAGACTGCATCCTTCAATATGGATTGAAGATCAACATCAAGAAAACAAAGATTCTCATCACTGGGTTGGCTGGCAGTTTCATGATAGATGGTGAAGAGATTGAGATTGTTAACAGCTTTAGTTTGCTTGGCTCCACAATAAACACTCTTGGCACCAGTAGCCAGGAAATTAAAAGATGTATTGCGATGGGAAAGTCTGCTGTCAGAGACTTCTCCAAATTACTAAAGAGCAGTGATGTCAGTCTGGAGACTAAGGTGCACTTGAAACAGGCCATAGTCTTTGCAATCACTTCCTGTGTGCATCAGAGAGCTGGACAATGACTAGGGATAAGAGAAGGAGAATTGATACCTTTGAGCTGTGTTGCTGCAGAAGAGTATTGAATATACCGTGGACTGCTAAGAGAACAAATAGGTTGAACCTTGAGAAGGTTAAACCAGGCTGCTCCTTGGAGGCAAGGATTCTGAAGCTTCATCTGACATACTTTGGACATGTTGCAAGGAGGGACCAGTCCTGGGAGAGAGACGTCATTCTTGAGAGGATGGAAGGACAGCACAGGAGAGGAAGACCCTCGATGAGGTGGATTGATTCAGTGACTAGAGTAACGAGAATAGGTGTGTCAGAGACAATAAGTTTGGCACAGGGTTTAGGGCAGTTGTATATAGGATCACTATGAGTCACAGGCAACTTGATGGGCGATAACAACAACAAACAACCAGAAGTGTTATTCTTAATTGCCACTGAATCACTATTAACTCACAGTGACCCTTTCTACATTATTTTCCTGCATCATCCTCAAAATTATTGCTATCTGTGAGCCTATTGTTGCAGCCACTGTGGCAGTCCGTTTCATTAAGGGTCTTTCTCTTTTTTGTAGACTGTTTTGTCCGCAGAAGGAAGGTGGGCAATCTCTTTCTGTGCAATATCTAGTCTCTAAACACCTCTTGGATAATTATGAGTGGGGTCAAACTTTATAGCACATAAATAATAACATCTGCTTTGCCAAGTATTTCTGCAGAGATTGGTTCCTCCTGATAATAAAATGGTCCTCCTGAAAAGATCATGCAAGAAAAAGTTGCAAATTCCTCACATCTTAGGAGAATTCTGATTCCAAAACAGATTTCTTTCTTTTGGGGGGGTCATCCATAGTATACTTCCATGTACTGCCAAGAAAACAAATCAGTCTGTCTTGGAGAGGGTGAAACCAAGTCTCTTCTTGGAGGATAGGATTTTGAAACTATACCTCACTTACTTTGGGCATGTGACCAGGAGAGATCGGTCCTTAGAAAAGGACAGGGAAGGGTTCAGAGCTGCTGTACGTAGGGTTGCTATATGTAGCAGGCGACTCAATGGCACATAACAACAATAACAAACTATATCAGGTTTAGAAGCAGGATTGGCATCCACTTCCTGAATAACATGCCTTCAGAAACTCTATGAACTTCAATAAATGTTTATAGTTGTAGAGGGACTTCAGGCCTTTTGTTCATAAGGTCAATATAATTCATGCTCTACTTGAAGGCAATCATCATCTACAACAACATGGTATATTTCATAATTTTATCAATATCATAATACAAATTAATAAATTATAGTATACCTCTCTCTATAATTGTTCAGTTTCACTTGCATATACACTATATCTAAATAAAAGAAAACAAAAATCCTCAACTGAACAGTAAGCAACATCATGATAGATGGAAAAGTTGGCAAGGGTTTCATGTTATTTGGACCCACAGTAGAAAACCTTGAAAACTGCAAACAAGAAAAAGAATAGCATCTCACACTGGAAAAATATGTTGGGGGAAAAAAATAAAATGCTGCGAAAGTCTTGAAAAACAAAAATGTCACTATAAGGACTAGGAAGTACCTGACTCAATATTTAGCACGTTCAATTGGCGTCTGCATATTAGGCATGTAGGGAATTAATAGAAGATACAATAAGTCAGTAGGATAAAAAAGGAGCAGATGAGCAGTGTATCACTTAACTCTGAAATCTCTGCCCTTGACCTCATTGTTCTTGCTCTGACCTTAGTAACACATATATACTAAGGAAAAGGGGTAAATGTAACATAAATGTTTCTATGACACTGCTACAATAGCAAAAGTTCATTTTGCCTTTTGCCCATTTAACAGACATGAACAAAAGTGGCTTCATGTTGTCATGAAGTGTCGTGAAATAGCAATCCATCCCGATTAAATTATAGCAAGACATATTTTTTTGTTGTTTTGGCAGTCCATGGTATACTTAATACTCTTCACCAACACCATGACAAGTCAAAGGTTTAAAGAGTGACTCAACTATGGAAGAATTGAAAGGAGACACAGAGCGAAAGATGGATCCCAGTGACTGCATCTGCTGGTGGTATGGATTAGGGGCTCTGTGGCCTACAGCTATGGAATAGCACTGCTGAGCAGCTCTTCTGTGTGTGTGTGGGGAGGGGAATGGTGGTCAATCTTCTCCCATGCAATTTACACTCTGAAAACCTGCTGGAGGGTCAGCTATGAGTCTGTTCCAACTCAACAGGACATAACAGCAGCAACAGGATCCGTATGAATACACCTGAGCTTCACGAAAACAAAAATTCTCACAACTGGACCAATAAACAACATTCAGAGAAATGAAGGAAAGATTAAAGTTGTCAAGAATTTTGTTTTGCTTAGATCCACAATCAACACCAATGGAAGCAGCCACCAAGAAACCAAAGGACGTATCACACTGGGAAAAATCTGCTGCTAAAGACTTCTTTGAGGTGTTAAATAGCAAAGATTCTGTTTTGAAAACTAAGGTGCAACTGATTCAAATCATGGCATTTTCAATTATGTCATATGCATGTGACATTTGGACAATACATAAGACAAGATATGATGCCTTTGAATTCTGATGTTGGGAAATAGTACTGGATATTCCAGGGACTGAAAAAGGAACAAATGAATCTGTCTTGCAGGAAGCATAGACAGGGTGTTTTTTGAAAACAAGAATTGTGAAACTTCAATCCACATACTTACAGCCTGTTACAGGAGGATGAGTTCTTAGAAAGCGTATCATGCTTGGCAAAGTAAAAGGTCAAGGGAAACAAGGAAGATCCTCGGTGAGTGGATTGACACAGTAAGTGCAACAATAGGCTTGTTCATAGCACAGAAGACGAGGATGGTGTAGGATAGGGTGGGGGTTCCTTCTCTGAAGTGCACAGGGTCTGTAGGAGCTGGAGCTAGCTGACTGGCACCCAACAATAATGAGCCAAATCTTAAAAGATTTAATGGAGTACTACGCTGCATTGAAAAACAAGGAACTCATGCAATATTATTCAAAATGGGTGACCCTGAAGGACACTATGCTGAGTGAAGTATCTCAGTCACAAAAGGACAAACACTGCATGGTGCCACTGTTGTAAGGCAGAACTGACCTCGGGGTTGGGAGGAGACTGAGAGGGATGGGTTCAATAATGTGTACTGCATTGAAACAGATGAGGGAGAAAAACTGTTCAAGAGGGAACATTATTAGGTATTTTTGTCATGACAGGAGTCCAGAGCGAAGGCTGTATAGTAGAGTGGACGTGGGGGAGGAATTGTAAAACAATGAAAGTATTTTACTTTTACTTTTACAAGAGGGTAGTGTTCTAGGGGGGGAGGGGAGAAAAGTTCAACAATGAATGAATAGAAATCCAAAGTCTCTGTAAATTTTCATTGACGTTAATAATAATTTTTTAAAAAGTATATATAAAAATAAAATTTTAAAAAAGCCCACAAAAAAATAGAGTAAACATTGAGTAACTTCAAATTTAAACTAGATATTTTTCTGCTCAGAGACTGGAAACTAAAATGAAAAGAACGACTTGCCTAAAATGGAGCTTGTGTCTGTGTTTGGCATCAACAGAGAAGAGGATGGCCCAGATGGTTGATGAAAGAATTCCAAGACCGGTAACTGAGGACCACATCCACGACACAGCCCTGCTTGCACCTGCACTAATGAACACACTGTGATGGGGACAGTGGACCATCAGTGAAAAGAAATCCAGCGCTGAGCCTCCGGTGAGTTTTCCGAGGCAGTAAATTGCACGGGGCAACCTCCTTTCATGTGATTAACTGCCTTTGAAAATCTGCTGGAAGGTTAGGTGTGGATCGGTTCCAACTCGATAGAACACAACAACCACAAATTGCATGGAAGACGACGGCCTAACTTTCGCCCACAGAGCAGCTGGTGTATTCAAACTGCAAACCTTTGGGTTGACAACACAGTTCTCTACCAGAACTAGCCACCAGAACTCCCTCATTAATACACTCACCAGGAAAATAATTGCTGCTTAAAGTCAGATTCACCCTGAAGCTCTACTCTTATTTCTCACATTAGCTTCAATTTCGTCGCTCTATCGTTATTTCCCTCTTGCTTATTTCTCGGTTTTTTGGGGGTTGTTTGGTGTTTTTTTTTTTTTTTTTTTTGCTTTACACTGTGGGGTATTTTTCTCAAGCTTTTTTTTGCAAACTTTCTAGCAAATTTTTAACTTTCAGCAAATACATATTTGATTTCACAAACTGTTGCTGTTTACTGATTGTTCTCTTTAGAAGGAAAAACTTACTCCTGTTTTGGGATTTTTCTCAGAATCCCCTATAAAATACTAATTAAAAATATCTTTAGAGTGAAAACTTTCTTTTGGATTCTCAAATATATTTATTTCCTCTGATGCCAGTTTTTTTATTTTATCGGTTTTTGTTTTTTCTTTTTTGGCCCTTCTTTTTTGGTCTCCCTGGTTTTCCTTATATATTAAAGGTCCTTGATGTGATTACGGCCTAGTTGATGCTTTTGTGCAAATGTTACTTTCTTAAAGGAAAATCCAAGGCTTTTCCTTAAGATCGTGAAATCGGTAGAGGTGGCTCAGGCTTGTAAATGATTAGCAGCACTTCAGGTATAGAGGAGCCACTGGATTTTACTTAAGTACCAGAAAGAGAGACTTCCTTTTCAAGCATGGACTTCCATAGTAAGACTCACCATTTTTTTTCCTGAAGCTCACTCACTGTCTTTAGGAGGGGGGAAAAATTCGTTTTGTCCTCAAAAGAAATCTTTGTTTGATTTCTTACCTACTTCTGCAGGTAGAGTTGTGCCGTCAAGTCAGAACCAGTTCATAGCTGACCCGTCAGTGGGTTTTCAGAGGCTTTAAATCACACAAGAAGAGAGTCTCTATCTTTCTCCCACAGAACAGCTGGCAGATTTGAACCATATGCTTTTGGGTTGGTAGCACAACTCCTTACCACTAAGCCACCAGAGCTTCCCACTGGACCAATTGGCAGCATCAGGATGGATGGTGAAGAGATTGAGATTGTACACAGCTTTGGTTTGCTTGGCTCCATAGTCAACAGTCTTGGCACCAGCAGCCAGAAAATTAAAAGGCGCATTGCCATGGGAAAGTCTGCTGTTAGGGACCTCTCC
>NW_006399818.1:13863481-13871259 GCF_000299155.1 Elephantulus edwardii
GAGACAGTGCGATTGGCACAGGACAGAGCAGAGTCTAGGGCTGTTGTACATAGGGTCGCTATGAGTCGCAGGCGACTCGACGGCACATAACAACAACAACAGGGATTTTGAGAGGAAAAACGGACCAAGTATTACTCGGCTCCTTTCTCCTTCCCTGTATAGGTTCAGCAATGAACCAACGGTTCCCGTCCACTCTCGAGCATGAGACAAGCTTATTAGGAAAGTCTTCCCCCAGGGGAATTCTGTGGGTTCTGATTACTGTCAGACTGTTTGGGCAGGTCTACCCTTCTGCATGTCCGAGAGAAAGACCCATTCTACCACATACGTGATCCCATCCTTGTTTCACCTTGCTCCGAGTCAAGATTTACAACACATATTCTGGGGACAATGACTAGGGAGGATAGAAGGAGAATTGATGCCTTTGAGCTGTGGTGCTGGAAAAGAGTACTGAGAGTACCATGGACTGCTCAGAAAACAAACAGATTCATCCTGGAGAGGGTTAAACTGGGCTGCTCCTTGGAGGCAAGGATTCTGAGGCTCCGTCTGACATACTTTGGACATATTGTAAGGAGGGACCAGTCCTTGGGTAGGGACATCATGCTCAGGAGGGACAGCGCAGGAGGGGAAGAGATGAGGTGGATTGATTCAGTGACTGGGGTAACCGGGGTGGGTGTGTTGGAGACAGTACAATTGGCACAGGACAGAGCAGGGTTTAGGGCTGTTGTACATAGAGTCACTGAGTTGCAAGTGACTCCACAGCACATAACAACAACATTCTGGGGACATAATTCAATTCATAATAGTCATTCTAGTTGATTGCTTTCACAGGAAATTTTACAATGAATAAATCTTGTACATATATCTCTTTACATGTGTACAAGTTCAGAGGTGTTTTTGGCAAATAGTAGCTTATATCTATTCTGGATTACTTTCATGTGCTTTATAGGACATTTGGCATTCCTGCATTGTGTAGTTAAATGCTTAGTTATTAACTTAAAAGTTTTTGTTAGGTGCCATCAAGCCAAGTATGACTCATAGTGACCCTACAGACAGCAGATCTGAACTCTGTCCTGCCCTGTGCCGTCACAATCTCTGACACACTCAAGCCCATCACTGCAGTCACTGTGTCAGTCCACCTGGCTGAAGATCAACAGATTGAGTTAATCCAGAAACATCTCAGAAGAAAGGTCTAGTGGTCAGCTCTCAAAAGATCACTGGCACCGAAAACCCTGTGGGCAGTCGTGGCATCATCATCATCATCCTGGAACCACATGGGACTAGCATGAGTCAGAATCAACTTGGTGCAAACTGGTTTGGGTGCCTTTGGTTAATGTACATTTGAAAAATAATAGAATAAAAGAATAAGCAAACACAGTGAAATGGAAATAATTCATTTCTAAGGTACATGGCTGTAGGACTTAATCTTGGCTTAACAAAAATACCAAGTTCATACACTCTTTATACAAGAGAAATACTTATGCAACAGTGTTCAGTAATTGATGAAATACCAGTTGACATATTTCAATAAACAGATGCTGCCCTGGATCTACTTACCAGGTTGTACAAAGAAATCTGGAGGACAACTACCTCGACAGTTAACTGGAAGAGACCCATATTTATTCCCATTCAAAAAAAAAAATGTGAGTTGACAGAGGGTGGAAATTATCAAATAATATCTCTAATATCCTCAGAACAGAGCAAGAAAACACTACATGGTTCAAATTCAGGAAGGGAGTACATCAGGGATGCATCTTTTCTCCACTATCTTTTCAATCTATATTGAAGGCAGGGTTTTATGAGGAATGTGGCATCAGGATTGGAAAAAACTTAACAACAACCTGTGTTATGCATATGACACAAACTTGCTTGCTGAAACTGAGGTGGACCTGAAGCAGTTGCTGCAGAAGCTAAAGGGCTGCAATCTTCAATATGAATTGAAGCTAAACATCAAGAAGACAAAAGTTTTTACAACTGGGCCAATTGGCAGCATCATGATGAATGGAGAGGAGATTGAGGTTGTTAACAGTTAGATTGCTTGGCTGCACAATCCGTACGCTTGACACCAGCAGTCAGGAAATGAAAAACAAGTTGCACTGGGAAAAATCTGCTGTCAGGGACTTCTCCACAGTACTAAAAAGAAACTATGTCAGTCAAAAGACTAAGGTGCATCTGATACAGGCCATCGTCTTTGCAATTACTTGTTATACATCAGAAAGCTGGACGATGACTAAGGATGACAGAAGCACTGATGCATTTGAGTTGTGGTGCTGGAGAAGAGCCTTGAACATACCATGGACCACCAAGAAAACAAATAGGTCTGTTTTGGAGAGAGTGAGGCCAAGTTTCTCCTTGGAGGCTAGGATTTTGAAGCTCTGACTTACATACTTTGGGCACATGGCCAAGAAGGACTGGTTCTAAGAGAAGGACAATTTTAAAAGGGTGAAGAGAGAGAGAGAGTGCAGGAGAGGAAGACCGTGGATGAGATGGATTGATACAGTAACTAGGGCAATGGGGGTAGCTGTGCTGGAGTCAGTATGACTGTCTCAGGACAGGGCAGGCTTCAGAGCTGCTGTACATAGGGTTGCTATGAGTCACAGATGACTGGATGGCACATAACAGCAACATTTTGTAAATAGTTTCTCCTCACTCCTTTCTAATTAAGGAATTATGGGCTAATGAATCAAGCAAGGCGACTAACATTAACACATTCACACACATTAACACATACATATATATTAAAGAAAGGAATAATTAGCAAGAGAATATAGAACAGAATACTGTTGATGTGTATCATTGAGTAGGAACTGACTTATAGCTGACTCCAGTGGGCTTGCATAGCCAGTAAATCACAAGGGAGGGGACTGCCAATCTTTCTCTTGAGGGGCGCCTGGTAAATTCAAACCACATGCCTTTGGGTTGGCACTTGACTCCTTTCCACTAAATCACCAGAACTCACCCAAAACAAAATAATTACATCAAAATCAAGACAGAACATTTAGCTGCATAACACCTATAGGGACTTAAAAAAGAGGTACAGAACTTAGAACACAGTAAAATTTCAAGCATGTTTACTGATAGGGTATATTTAATCAAGAAATCAAGAGGTGGTTGCTGTTACTGGGTGCTGGAGAGCTGACCAGAACTCATAGCAACCTGATGAACAATAGAGCTGAGCCCTGCCATCTCCTGTGCCAGCTCACCATTTCTACCACACTTGAGCCCACTGTTGCAGTCACGCTGTAAATACATCTCATTGAGAGCCTTCTTTTCTGCTGAACTTTCCAAGCCTGATGATGCTTTCCAAAGACTGGCCCCTGCTAAGAACATGCTCAAAATAATGAGACAAGTTTCACCATCCTTGCCTCAAAGAAGCACCCTGGTTGCACTTTACTCTCACATTTGACAGAAGGTAGTAAAACATATTGGGAAGAGCCCAGTAACAGAAATTGGGAGAGCCGGCGTTTCAGGAGTCTGGTCTACCAGCTGTGCTTTGCTGGGCACTCATTATCTTCTCTAGTCTCAGTCTATTCATATAAGAAGCTCGAGAATTGACCCACCTCCTGCCTAAAAATAGCCATTATTTCCAGGGGAAAATAATGGACAAAGCCTCAGGCCACCACTCTAGTTTATTTGGTCAATTTGAAATTTTAACTACATGTATCTTCTCCCAACACCAAGAGATGAATTTTAAGACTAGAGCACTGTTTATTTCACTCTGTGATTTGATACATAGACTAGTAAATTAAGAAACACTTATCATTTTTTAATCCCATTTCAAAATCTAACAACTGAAAATTAACCAATCACTTCGTATTTTTAGCAAACATACTTACCATTGTGTGGGATTTATCGTCTCCCCTAGTGAATAGAAGCCTTTAAAACATATACGCCTAGAAATGAATACCGTGTCAAATTCACTGGCAATGCATGTTTAAACACCTGCATCTCATCACCAGGCCTTCATAATATTGTTCAACAATAATTACTCTTCCAATGAGTAATGTATCTAAATGTATTCTTCCTTGAGATGTACTGTTTCTTCTGTTATATGTAACCCATTAAGAGAATAAAAAAGCTATTCAGGTGAAATCAGATTTATAACTCATCCATGCAACATTCAGTAAAGTGTGGAATGATCAGAATAAACTCTAATGATGTCATCTCAGTTACTACAGAATTGTTACCTTATTTTTTTTAGGATGAATTTTTTGTTTGTTTGCAAGATGTATGAATATCACTTACTTAATCATTTTGAAATCCAGAAAAGTTTACTTGAAAAGTATAACATATTTAGCTTGGGGTGTTTTGGGGTGTGTTTTTTCTTTCATTTTTTAATATTTGAAAACTTGAGATAAAGGCTAAACTAACTTTGGAGGCCATTTACACAGTTTATTTGAAACTGACATCTGCTCATAAATTTAGAACACGGGGGAAAAAATCCAACTACTCCTTAAACTGAAGACAAGAGCATGCCGATCTCCGTGATCGAAAGGATCATCCCCGTGAAGAAGAGACACAAATACAAGCTTTGTCAGTCAAAAAATGGAATAAGAGTTAACACGCATGCTGGGGTGTCCAAAGACACCAGGCACAACTGTAGGTATTTTACCTTTAACTCAATAGATTTCCATCTTTATTTTATTAATCTATTACCCTCAGATTTTCTCATTATATAGTTATAGATGATGTGACACATCTCCAGAAGTCAAAGGACAGAAAATATTCATTGACGCCTTAGCACAGATTTTAACTTGAATCACCCAGCCTCAAGTCATTGAGGTCTGGCTGGGAGTCTCTATCTTGATCCAACCACTCAAACAGTAGTCATCTCCAAGCAGGTTTCAGAAGGCAGCCTCTCAGCATCACATCTCTGAATTACCTGGAATGCTGTCAAACACTTTGTGCTAAACTCAAATTCTACTGAAACTTAAGTGGACTTGTGAAAATCCATCTTGCCCTCACCTTAGTGGATCTCCACCATATTCATATGGACTTCCATTTCCAACACTAAATCATAAGACTCACCTAAACTGTCACTTTGCCATGGATAAAGGAGGCTTCTAGAATATTGGAAATGCTCAGTTTTCAGCCACTCACATTCTTATTGAAATGGAAGGTAGTCCTTTGGTCCCAGGCATAATTCCTGGAACTGGTTAAGTTTTATCCCTAAAGACTTTATGGCAGAAATTCATCATAATCCAGACTCTAGCAACCAGTTCTGAAGGCAGATTTTTTTTTTCTTTTAAGACTTGGAGTATATTACTACTAAGACTGTTTGTGCTGCTATCCTTGTAAAGTGAATCAGCTTTGAAATGAACTAGATAATCACACACACCTTGACTTCATATATGCCAGACGTGGGAGGGCCTTCTGGGTTCAGCTGGTTTCCCAGATTCCACACCTGAAGGACCCAGTCCTCTAAGAGGAAACCACACCTGTTAGCTCTTCCTCCAGCTCCAAGAAGCCAGCCAGATGGAACTGTTAAAACTTAAGTACAGCTGCTATGGAAAAGAGTTTGGCAGTTTCTCCAAAAGTGAATCTTACAACTAGCCTAACTCAGCAACCCCACACCTAGGAATATATCTAGGAGTCTTGTTGTTGTTATTGTTGTCGTTATATCTATTTCATTATTGGTAGGTATCACATTTAACAGTTGTTGTTGTTGATTGCCTTCGAGTCGAGTATGACTCATAGAGACCCTATGAACAAAAGATCTGAACTCTGTAATCTCCTGCACCTCCTCACAGACGTATGAATACTGATAACAATACTCATTGCAACACTACTCACAATGGCAAAAAAAAAAAGATACAACTCAAGTATAACCAGTCATCAAATGAATGGCTAACCAAAATTCAGCACATGCATACAAAAGTTTCCTCAAAGGGTAAACAGAAACTTGGACCCTTATCCCATCTTGGAGTAATTTAAGATATTTTTTTGAATGTGCAATGAGGCAGTTATTATTAATTACTCTTGAACACAGACGCAAACATTGACTGCTAGCCAAACAATGATGTTGTGACTATTTCATCTATGGCTCTTCCCCTCACTCACTGTCTTCCAAAAACAAAACAAAAACCTCCTCACTCTCTTCACTCACAGTTTTCCAGAAACAAATGTCTTTGTTGTTTGTTCACTATCAGAGACCAGCTACTGCAGTGAGACATTTACACATGCTGTTTCCTGCTGTAACATTCCTCTCCAGCTACCTTCATGGCTTGACGCTTCAACTCCTTCACTTCCTTACCATACCATGTCCTTGACTATAATCTTCACAGAAGCACATCATCAGCCCTTCTCTTCTGTAGAACTATTGGATAAGTTACCAACTTTAAAGTTGGCAGTTTGAACTATGATATATTCTATTTATTTCTTTTCCATGTTATCTGTCTTTCCAAGGCTTCCTTATATGATGATAGTGCAGGTCAAGCTATTAAAAGGTGAAAAGTGTGCAAGTCAAATTCACATTGCACTTGTCAGTTCTTGCACCTGGGCCTAGTGATATGTCAGCCTGGAAAGCAGGTCCCCTTTCATCCATAGTAATTGTTCCAATTAGTAAAATGTCATCAAGTTGAATGCAGTTCATGGCGTCAGAGTAGAACTTTACTTCAACAGACTTTCAGTGGCTGGGATTTTGCCTATGTTGTATGATCACACGTCATCTCACCAAGCCATTGTTACTATTGTGTGCCATCAAGTCTGAAATGACTCACCTTCCAGTGAGTTTTCAGAGGCTGTAAATTTCATGAGAGGAGACTATCCATTTCTCAAGAGTAGCTGGTAGATTCAAACAATGTGCTTTTGGGTTAACAACTTAACTCTTTATCCAATATTGTTGGATAGGCCAATATTGTTCCTTCTTCTCACCAAGCAGTGGTATCTATTTCCCCACTCCTGGAATTTGTGTAGGTCTCATGGCATGCTTTTACCAACAGAACAAAACAAAGTAATGTTGTGTCAATTTTGACCCTACACTGAAAATGTCCTAGACACTTCTGGCTTCTCTGTCTTGGAATTGTGCCCAACTTCTATGCAAAGAAGCCTATAGTTGTTGTTACGTGCCATTGAGTTGATTATAACTCCTAGGGGCCCTATGAACAATGGTTCTGAATCTTGTCCTATCCCAAACCAACCTCACCATCTCAGATACCCCTGATACCACTGCCACAGACACTATGTCAGTCCATCTCATCCAGGGTCTTTCTCTCTTTTGCTAACCCTCAAACCTTCCAAGCATGATATCATTCTCCAAGGATTTGTCCTGGTGACATGCCCAAAGTATGTGAAATAAAGCTTCAAAATCTTTGCATCCAAGAAGCAACCTGGTTTCACCTATTCCCTATTATAATGTGGGTATCAAAAACCAGAGAGAGTAGAGAAAATTAGTAGAATTTCTTCAACTATTGGATCTATTACATTTTTTGACCCAGATAACACAGAAATAATCCACCAATTGCTTTGCAGGAGAAAAATAGACAATAACTTCTGTGTGATTTATAGCAGCTGAAAAGCTACTGGTGTGCAAGCTCAGTTGTTTCCAATGCAAAGGCACAAAACAATAGAAATATTTTTCACGAGTATAATGTGAATGGCAATAAAATAGCATTTGTTTATCATGTATTTGTAATAATCTTACTACTGGCTCGGTTTCCCATTCTTAGCAGAGTCAGCCATAGCTTGTGGTGATCCACACAGTCAAAGCCTTTGCATGGTCAATGAAGCACAGATAGACATTCCTCTGGTACTCTCTGCTTTCTGCCAAGAACCATCTAACA
>NW_006399818.1:13872269-13874978 GCF_000299155.1 Elephantulus edwardii
TTGTTTCCAACTCCTTGCTATGGTGAACAAAGCTGAAATAAACATGGGTGTGCATATATGCAGAACAGATCGTCCAAGATGCTGGGCTGCACGAGGAGAAATGTGGCATCAGGATTGGTGGAAGAGTCATCAACAACCTGCATTATGCAGATGACACAACCCTCCTTACTGAAACTGAGAAGGACCTAAAAGTGCTTGCTGCAGAAGGTCAAAGATTGCAGCCTTCAATACGGATTAAAGCTCAACATCAAGAAAACAAAGATTCTCACCACTGGGGCAATTGGCAGCATCAGTATGCATGGTGAAGAGATTGAGATATCTGACACTTTTGGTTTACTTGACTCCATGTTCAACATTCTTTGTACCAGCAGCCAGGAAATCAAGAGACGAATTGCATTGGGAAAGTCAGTTGTGAGGGACCTCTCAAGAGTACTGAAGAGCAACAATGTCAAGCTGGAGACTAAGGTGCGCTTGGTCTGGGCTATAGTCTTCGCAATTACATGCTATGCATCAGAGAGTTGGACAGGGACTAGGGATGACAGAAAGAGAATTGATTCCTTTGAGCTGTGGTGCTACAGAAGAGTGTTGAATATACCATGGACTGCTAGGAGAACAAACAGATTTGTACTGGAGAGGGTGAAGTTGGACTGCTCCTTGGCGTCAAGTATTCTGAAGCTTCGTCTGACATATTTTAGGCGTGTTGCAAGGAGGGACTGGTCCTTAGAGCGGGACATCATGTTTGGGAGAGTGGAGGGGCAGCACAGGAGAGGAAGACCCTCGATGAGATGGATCGATTCTGTGAGTGGAGTGCTGGGAATGAGTGTGTTTGAGATGGCAAGGTTGGCACAGGATAGAACGGCATTTAGAGCTCTTATACATAGGGTCACTATGAGTCTCAAACGACTCAACGACACATAACAACAACAACATCTGGCTGGGTAATTTATTCCTAAGTTTTTCTTCATTAAATAATGATATGATCAACAGGGGGGGAAAAAAAGAGTAGAGGGACAAGTTGTCCTAGTGTTTCTATCTCACAATAATTATCTCTCAGCTAACTCACAGCTTGACTGTAGGCGTATACTCAGCCCAAGTTAAACCAGCCTTGCCCTCTGAGCCCTAACAGTCCAGAGACGCCTCACTAGACTATTGAGAAAAAGAAATCTATATTTACTCCCACTCCAAAAAAGGGTAATCCAACAAAGTATGGAAATTAATAAACAATATCACTCATATCATATGCAACTAAAATCCTGCTGGAGATTAACCAAAAGCGACAGGAAAGGCACGTTGACAGAGAACTACCAAAAAATACAAACTGGATTTAAAACAGGCAGTGGGACTAAGGCATCATTGACAATCTCATGTGGATCTTGGATGAAAGCAGAAAATACCAGAGGAATGTCTATCGATGATTCATTGACTATTCAAAGGCACTTGACTGTGTGAATCACGATAAATTGTGGGTAATCTTGAGAACAATGGGAATCCCAGAACACTTGATTGTGATCATGCAAAATCTATACTTGAACCAGGAAGCAGTGGTCGGAACAGAGCAAGAAAACACTAAAAGGTGTTTGAAAGTCAGAAAAGAAGTGTGTCAGGGATGTATCCTACCTCAATACCTTTTCGGTCTGTATGCAGAATAAATCATTAGAGAGGCTAGACTTTGTGAGGAGGAATGTGGCATCAGGAGTGGAGGAAGACTCATCAACAGCCTGCGTTATGCAGATGACACAGCCTTACTTGCTGAAACTGAGGAGGACCTGGATCATTTCCTTCAGAAGAGCATGGACTGTAGTCTGAGATACGGATTGAAGCTCAGCATCAGGAACACAAAATCTCACCACTAGGCCAACTGTCAGCATTATGGAGGTAGATGAAGAAGAGAATGAAATTGTTAACAATTTTAACTTGCTTGGTTCCACAATCCAGACCAGCAGAAAGGAAATCAAAAGATGAGTTACATTTTAAAAAAAAATCTGCTGTTAGGGACATTGGCAGAGTACTGAAGAGCAGTGATGTCAGTCTAGAGACTAAGGTGTGCCTGATCCAGGCCATGGCCTTTGCAGCTACTTGCTATGCATCAGACAGCTGGACAATAACCAAAGATGACAGAAGAAGAATTGTTGTCTTTGAATTGTGGTGCTGGATGGAGGAGAATATTGAATATAAACTCAGCATGGACTGCCAAAAGAACTAACAGGTCTGTCCTAGAGAGAGTGAAATCAAGCTCCTCCTTGAATGCAAGGATACTGAGGCTCTTTCTTACATACTTTAGGCATCTAGCCAGGAAGAACAAGTCTTTGGAAAAGGATTTTACGCTTGGAAGGGTCGAGGGACAGCACAGGAGAGGAAGACCCTTGATGAGATGGATTCATACAATAACTGGTGTAATGAAAGTTGTGACACAAGAGATGTCTGCACACCCAAGAATATTGCAGTATGATTTACAAAAATAAAGAAAAGGAAGCAAGCAGTCCAAGTGCCCATCAATAAAGAAATGGACAGAGAAACTGTGGTACAGTCACACAACGGAGCATTACACTACACAGCACTTAAAAACAATGAATTTGTAAAATACAACATTTAAGAGTCTAAAGGACATAATGCTGAGTGAAATGTCTCAGCCACAAGAGGATAAATACTACATGAGACCACTGTTATAACAATAGGGTGGATACAGTGGGGGTAGGAGAGGGAATGGAT
>NW_006399818.1:13876634-13890237 GCF_000299155.1 Elephantulus edwardii
TGTGTGTGTGGTGTGTGTGTGTGTTTCTTTGACTTTGTCATTTTTGTTGTGTGTCATGGACTTAGAACCAATCTAGAGCTGATCCTCCAATGGGTTTTCAGAGGCAGTTGATTGCGTGGGAGGAGACTGCGCATTTTTCTCCCACAAAGCACCTGGTGGATTGGAACTGCATGCCTTTAGAATTGCAGTGCAAATTCTCACCATGAGACCGCCAGAGTTCTTTTTAGGTGAAGCTCGTTCAGAACTCCCCTAGTTTAGAGACGTCCCTAGTAAGATATCTTCCAGATAAGCAGATCTGCCTTTCTGATTTTCATGTGTAGGCCACTTATTGGCAGTTTTCCACAGGTGAACAGACTTTCTTCTTTTTTGCTTTCAGACATTTTCTATTTGATATGAGAAAAACCAAACAGCTCTACAGACTTTCAAAGACCATCCTTACATGCCTGCATAGCCACTTAGAGGAATAGAAAAAGTACCCTGACACGTCACAGTCACAGCAGGAGTCATGCTCCTCACTAAAATTATAGAAGAGGGAGAGGAGCTCAGTAGCAAGTCATGCTGAGGTGAAGACACCACTTTCCAAATTACACCCTTACAAAAAGATCTTCAAATCCTTCCTGCCCTAATCTAAATTGCTCACACCTGCTGAAGAAATATGATTCTTTCAGACCATAAGCTTCAGGGCCTACACTTTTACCTCTTACAGCCTTCACATCACCCAGCCAAGGTTTCTCCTGGTTGTTTATAGCACATATCTTAACACTTGGTGTGGAACGACCATATGTGTTCCGTTGTTACTGGTTTTTATCTTCCCCTATTTAAACCATCACAGCTTGTACGAAATCTTGAATGGCACATGATATTGAAATATATGATTAATGTGTAAGATCACTGATTTGACGAGGTATGTGAAATGTGGACAACTTTGAAAGTGTACTTTCCAGGAAATAACATCCTTTTCTTCCACAAGAACCTGGAACTCATTCACTTATTATTTACTATTCACCAAATACCAAATGAGTACCTAATACACTATAGGAATCCGACTGTGGCCTGGGGTGCAAGTAAAAGCACAAATATAGGCCTGCCTTATGGACTTTACATTCTGACACATTTCTGGCACTATATAAATATTTCTTTCATTGCCCCATTGGTAAAGATGACACTATCCTCTCTCTAGTATTATATCTTCATATGCTATGTCATAAGAACGTCAAAGAAGTTGTGAAGAAGTTGGCCAGTGTATGTAAGATTCAGTATGATTAGGGAAAGCAGTTTTATATTTACTATTAAGGAAGCTTGGAAGCAGGAGTGACATCCACTTCTTAAATAATATGCCTCCGGAAACTCTTGAACTTTGATAAATGTCGATAGTTGTAGAGGGGCTTCAGGCCTTTTGTTCATAGAGTCGCAATGAGTCATGCTTGACTTGAAGGTAATCAACAACAACAACATTAAGGAAGCAGGAGTGGCATCCACTTCCTAAACAACATGCCTCCAGAAAGTCTATGAATTTTGATAAATGTCGATAGTTGTAGTGGGACTTCAGACCTTTTGTTCATAGGGTCACTATGAGTCACAGGTGACGCAACAGCACATAAAAACAATTATTAATAAAGGGAACTCCAATGGCCTAGCGGATAAGGAGTTGGGCTGTCAAGTGGTTTAAATCTACCAGCTGCTCCCTCCTCCCCTGCGATTTACAGCCTCTAAATCCTGCTGAAGGTGATCTACGGGAAAGTTCTGACTGAAAAGCAATTGGTTGAGTTTGAGTTTTACTAGTAATAATGATATTGGCACATTTTCTTGACATATTGCATAAAGATGGAACCGGATATTTAGAAATAATATTACATCCAACTATAGTTTATTTTTTTAAAAATTTTAGAGTTTGTATTTTATTATATGCTTAAAACTTATAAATACGTGACACTTTAATTGAGTAGCACATTTATAGATGCTAGTATGGCTACGGCTTTTAGCTACCACCGAGTCCACTCCAGCTCTTGGTGACCTTGTGTTTAACTGAATAAAGCTTTGCCCAGTCCTGCATTCTCCTCACAACCACCAGCATATATGAATCCATGATTGTTGTTTGCCTATCTGAATAACAAAGTGTCTCCCATACGCTTGCTGGCCTTTTACTAAAACCAAGTATGGTGGCTTTTCCTACAAGTCAATCTTTTCTGATAACATGTCCAAAGAAAGCCGTTTGGACAGCTTTTTAGAAGTAAATTACCAGACCTTTCTTCTTAAGCTACCTCAGTCTGAAAACTGTTTAAATTTGTTCACCATGAGAGATTCTCATTTCACTCTGTTAGTATTCCACTTACCTCACAATAAAAACACACGGAATTGAAACAAAGGGAGAGAACTGTATAAAAGGAATATATTATTAGGTATTATTGGCATGACAAGAGTTCAGAATAAAAGTTGCATAGTAAAATGGTCGGGGGCAGGGAGTGAGGGGACGACTGTACAACTATGAATCATCATTTTTTCCAAAGAAAAAAGCACACTGGGGGGTTGTGGACAGGGAGGAAAATGTGCAACAATGAATGAATGGAAATTCAAGTTTTTTATAAACTACCATTAAAATCTAAAAAAAATAAAGGAAAAGGAACTCACCTTAAAAATAATGTAAAGCCATTTCCATTGCTTCAACATCATAAGAAGACACAAACCAACGTAGCACAACAAACAGATGAGTGGTTTATGTACATAAGTAATTATAAATAGGTTGGAGATGATCATACAATTAATTTTTTACATTGCTATGAAATTGATATCAAAATTTGGGCACCATTGTTTTGAGTACTTGATCATAGACTAGACATTGGGTAGTTCCAAATAGGTTTGTTTTAAAAGATCTTTAACCCTAGGTATATTGCTAAATCAACTTCCTACTCATATAGGGACATAAAGGACCGAGACTCAAAAGAAAGGAGGGAGTAAGATACATTATAGGTCTGATCAGTTACAACTGTTGTCTCTAGTGAGATACAACATGTGTTAATGGTTTAGGAGGGAATTGGTCTTGAAGAACTACAGCTGTTCTTGAAGCTGGACATGTTCTTGAAGAAGTAGCAGCTGGAAATGCTTCTAAATCGATTACCACTAAGCCTGATTTTTCTCATTTTTTCTCATATAAACTTTTCATAGGCTTACTCACTTGAAGAATATGCCATCTACTTACAGTTTCCTGATAGCTTTTTATTTTTCTTTCCCTTCTGACTTAATGTAGAAATATGTGGCTATATGATTTGGCTCTACTATTTTTTATTTATAATAATATAAATAATGATTTAATATTTTGTAAGGAACAAACGGACTCATCCTGGACAGGGTGAAATCAGGCTCTTCCTTGGAGCAAGGATTCTGAAGCTCTGTCTAACATACTTCAGGCATGGTGCAAGGAGGGACCAGTCCTTGAAAAGGGACAAGTGCAGGAGGGGAAGACCCTCGATGAGATGGATTGACTCAGTGCCTGGAGCAAAGGGGTAGATGTATTGGAGATGGTGAGGTTGGCTCAGCATAGGGCAGGGTTCAGAGCTGTTGTACAGAGTCTCTATGAGTCACAGGTGACTCCACAGCCCATAGCAACACCACCACAATGTTAAACTAGGAGCTCTGATGGCCTAGTGGCAAGAAGCTGTGCTGCAGTCCCAAAGGCATGAGGTTGAAATTCACCAGAAGCGCCATGAGAGAAGGATGAACAATCTCTTCCCATGTGATTTACTACCTGTGAAAACCTGCTCAAGGGTCTGCTGTAGGTTGGTTCATCTCAATGGCAAATGACAACTTTAAACTTGTATTCTTGTATCCTTACAATTCACACAGTTTGGTGGTGATGTATTTTTCCTATGTGCCTCACTGAATTTCACTTTCTAGAACTTCATTACAGAGCTCTGGTGGTCTAGTGGATAAGGAGTTATGCTGTCAAAACAAAGGCAGGCTGTTCAAATCCACCAGCAGCATTGCAGGAGTAAGATGCAGTCTTGTCCCATGCTATTTAAAGCCTCTGAAAACCCACCGTGAATTGGTTCTGTCTCAGTGGCAGTAAGAGAGTGAGTACCTAAGATTTCTCATAGTTTGAGGCATAATTTGTTCTTTTTTGCTTTAAACTCAAAGGGTTAATTAAGTGGTCTCCCTCTTTCTCTAAATAACTATTTTTAGGAAAAACCTCTGGTGAAAAAAATCCAAGAGACACATTATCTTTCAGAGGTGAAAAGTTTTGAAAGTTAATTCAATCGTGATTTTCAATTGTTGATATAACTTCATTTACAAAGTTGACTCACGATTTTTGGGGGTCTCTGCCTTATTTGTACTTGTGTTTTTCTTCGCTTATGGTTTGACAAATGTTTATGAATCATATTCAGTCTTTTCAAAAACTAGGTTTTGGCTTTGTTGATTATAATGGCAATTTTCAATTTTGGTAATTATTGCTCTTAATGTTACTCACTTTTTCCCCCCTATAATTTTAGAATTATTGTGCTGTTTTAATTTTAACTGTAAGTTGCATTCCTGTTGTGAGATGCCTTTGTTGTTGTTGCTGTTGTTGTGTGTCGACTGTGATTCAGTGACTGTACGCACAACAGCTCTGAATCCTGAGTCAATCTCACTTACCCCCATTACCTCGGTCACTACGTAAGTCCTTCTCCTCCTGGGTCTCCCTCTCCTGTGCTGTCTCTGCCATCTTCCAACCATGATGTCCTTCTCCAAGGACTGGGATCTTCTGGCAATGTGTCCAAAGTATGTGAGATGGAGCCTCAAAATCCTTCCTCAAAGGAGCAACTTGATTTCACCCTCTCTAGGACAGACCTGTTTATTCTCTTGGCACCCCATGCATGGTACGTTCAATACTCCTCTCTAGCACCGTAACTCAAAGGCATCAATTTTTCCTCTGTCTGTAATCTTTGGTCATTGTCCATCTCTCTGATGTGTAGCAAGTAATGGGGAAAATCATGGCTTGGATAAGGTGTACCTTAGTCTCTATACTGGCATCATTGCTTTGCAACACTCTAAAGAGGTCCTTAACAGCTCATTTTCCTAATGTAATTAATCTTTTATTCCCTGAAAGCTAGTGCCAAGAGTGTCGCTTGTGGAACCATGCAAGCTGATATTGTTAAGAATCTCTATTTCTTCTCAATATATTATGATGCAGCCAATTGTCCTAGTGGTGAGAATCTTTTTTTTCTTAATGTTGAGATTTAATACACACTGAAAACTTCAGTCCTTAACTTTCTGCAGCAAACCCTTCAGGCCCTCTTCCGTTTCAGCAAAGCAAGGTTGTGTCATCTGCATAATGCATTTTGTTAATGAGTCTTCCTCCAACTCTGATGCCACATTCCTCCTCAAAAAGCACAATCTCCCAAATTATCTGTTCTGCATATAGATTGAAACGTGTGGAGACAGAACACACCCCTGATGCACTCCTTTTCTGATTTGAATCATGCAGTGTTTCCTTGCTCTGTTCTGGAGATTGCTTCCTGGTCCAAGTATAGGTTTTACATGAGCATAGTCAGGTGTTCTGGAATTTTCACTCTTCTCAAGGTTAGCCACAATTCCTATGATCCATGAACTCAAATGCCTTTGCATAGCCAATGTAACACAAATAGACATTGCTCTGGTACTATCTGCTTTCAGTCAAGACCCATCTAACATTGGCTATAATGTCCCTAGTGCCACTACTAAATCCAACTGGCACTTACGGCAGTTCTCTGTCAATCTATTTGTCATTTTTGGATCATTTTCAGCAGAATTTTGCTTGTTTGTCACAGCAACCCTCTGAATAACAGATTAGGACCTTGCCCTATCTTTCTTCATCCTCTCAATATGTTCCATGGTCAAGTCCATTGTTGCAGGCCATTGTTGGTCTTCCTCTCTTTTTCTATGCTTTGACTATTTCCAGCTTGATGTGCTTTGCCAAGAAATCACCCTTCTGACAACAGGGCCAACGTAAGTGAAACAGTTTTGTCTCTCTCCACTATTAAGGAATGCCATGGTGGCTCTTTCTCCAAGACAGATAGGTTTGTTCTTTTGGTAGTTCATGAAATATTTAATACCCTCCAACAAACCACAATTCAAAGGTACCAACTCTTCTTCAAACCTCCTTATTCATTGTCCAACTTTCATATGCATTTGAAGCAACTGAAAATACCATGGTTTGACTCAGCAACATCTTAGTCTTTAATCTGATAACCTGCTTTTTCACACTTTAAAGACATCCTTGACAGTAGATCTACCCAATGCAATACTTGTGTTATTTCTTCACTGTTGCTTTCATGGGTTTTGATTGTTGATCTATGCAAAACAAAACCATTGACAGCTTCTCTTTTTTCCACCTTTCATAATATTACCTATTGATTCCTTAGAATTTTTTATTTTCTTGATGTTGAGATGTACTCCATATTTAAGACTGTAGTCTTTGATCATCTGTAAGTGCTTTAAGTCTTCTTCACTTTCCGTAAGCAAGGTTCTATTATCTGCATAACTGAAATGGTTGATGAATTTTTATCTAATCCTGATGCCACATTCTTCTTAATATACTCCAGCTTCTTGAATAATCTGCTCAGCATACAGGCTTAATAGGTATGAAGAAAGATATATCCCTGATATCTTCTTATTGATCTTTGTATAGGTTTAGTACGAGCACAATTAAGTGTTCTGAGATTTTCATTCTTCTCATTGTTATCCATCATTTATTATGATCCTCACAAGTGAATGTTTTTGCAAAGTCAATAAGATCTAAATGAACCAATTTCTGATATTATCTTTCAGTCAAGATCTAACATCAGCCATAATATTCTTTATTTCAAATCTCTTATGCATTTAGCTTGGATTTCTAAAGTTTTTTGTCAATGTACTCTTCTCTTCCAGCCATCTTTTGTAAGCCAGTCTTTTGTAAAATTTTACTTGAATGTGGTATTAATGATACTCTTTGTTAATTTCTGCATTCTATGCAATCACTATTTTTTGTATTGTAAACAAATATGGATTTTATCCAGTTAGTTGTCTAAGCAGCTTTCTTTTAAATGTCTTGGCATAGCCTATGAGCACATCCATCTGTTTTCAGAAACACTTAAATTTGTATTCTGTCCATTCCTGGGGCCTTATTTTTTTAAAAAACAATGTCTTATATATATTGGTTCTTAATATATGACTTCCTGAAATGATTAAGTCAAGCAATTATTTTTTCTACAAAGACTATTTGTATTTCTTCCATCTTCCTTTGATGCTTCCTGCATTATTCAAGATATTATCCATAGAATCCCTTCAGTATTGCATTTCTTTCAGCTTCAGAAATGCAGAGGATGTCGTTCCCATTCAATCTTCTAAATCCAGGTCTTTGCACATTTGGTTATAATAGTTTTCATGGTTTGGAGTGGCCTCACCTTAGCTTTAAACTAGCATCATTGGTCTTCAGTACTTTGGAGAAGTCCTTGACTGAATATTTTCCGAATGCAGTGTGTCAAAATATGGAATCCGATAACATGGTGTTTATTCACGAGATCTCTGTAGAATAGTTTCACTTATCCAACAGGCAGGGCTATCTTTGTAGTGATGGAGATATAGATATAGATGACATGGATATAGATGATATAGATATAGATATAGATGATATAGATATAGATTAGATATAGATATAGGTGATATAGATATAGACATAGATATCGGTGATATAGATATAGGTGATATAGATATAGGTTATATAGATATAGATGATATAGATATAGATGTAGATGTAGATGTAGATGTAGATGTAGATGTAGATGTAGATATAGATATAGATATAGATATAGATATAGACATACAGATATAGATATAGAGATACAGATATCGATGATAGAGATATCAATGATAGAGATATCGATGATAGAGAGATAGAGATGATAGAGATAGAGATATAGATGATATAGATATAGATATATATGAGATAGATAGATAGATAGATAGATAGATAGATAGATAGATAGATAGAGAGAAGGGGAGAAGGGGGAGAGAGATCTTGGGGGGGAGATGGAAACGTAATTAGTGAATAAGATACCACAGATGTGTTACTTTGAGATAGTATTCCAGAGTAAGAACAATTAGAAACAAAGATCAAGCTTTTCATTTCTCTTAAAGTTGACCTTTTAACTGCATCTTAAAATGTCACTCTCCACATTTCTTGATTCCTATTCTTAACTTCCACTATTTCTAGTCACCATATGCTGCTTTTCAGCAGACAGTGATTTGGAACAATCCTGCTCACATTTTTGTAAGGAGGAGACTAAAGAAAAGAAAACTGTTTGTTTTAGAATAACAGTCCCACCATAGGCACACAATCACACAATGTGCTCAGGACTTTATGATTCCATCAGCATGGGTGAGTCATGTGGTCATTTCCAAGGAACACTGTCATTCGCTGCATAGTAAACAGGGAAGAAATGAAGATAATCAAAGCCCTTAAGATGTAAATTTCAGTGATAGCTGAAAACGTTCTTCCCCTGCCCCCTCAATCCTGCCTGTTTAAACAAAGCTCTGGTAGGACAATATCTGTGAGACTACCACAGCTCCATGACAACTGGACAGGCCAACCATGGCGACCATCTCCATGTGCGCACCACAGTCATTTATAGAGATGCATATGCACAATGCAGGGGAAAACAGCCCCTCTGCGGAGAGCAAGCAAACAATGAAAAAAGGTGGGATGAGGGAAGGATAATGCTAATATGTCAGCTTGATGACCATAATTTTATGGATTATGTTGTTGTTGTTGTTGTATACCACTGAGTAGAAATGATCCACAGCTAACCCTTCAATGTGTTTTCAAGAGAAGTTAACACATGTGAGAAGATTGGCCATCATTCTCCCACAGAGAAGCTGGTGCATTCAAGCCAAGTGCCTTCGGGTTGACAGTGCAGTTTCTTACGCACTACTCCACCAGATGAAATTATAGACCTAGTTTCTGCATGTTGTATCTACATATCATCTAGTGACTGCAAGGACAGCCAATTCACTGAGATTTCTAGTCTTTTCATCAGATAAATAATATGTTTTTCCTTTTCTATAGATTTGTAGGCTTGAAGTATAAGCACATTGTGCTCTCTGTGCATGATTTCAAAATGAAGATCCAAGGTGTAGTGGAAACTTTGTTTTTAAATTCATATTTTTAAATTTTAGAATCAACTTTTTTACCAGTTCTAAAGAAAATAAAATGAAGAACCAAAACCCCGCATATCCAGCAAACCCAAATAATGGCAGGCTGGAAGCAGTTCTATCCACTAGGACTTTGCTTACTCACCTTTCTAATGGATATCCTTTCTTCCCACAGAGTTGCATGTCTCACAATGGGAAAAGAGCAAGGAAGGGTCTGCAAAGTTTAAAATGAGGCATTTAGTATCACTTTCATAATTCTCACAAAGAAAGACTTCTATACCTAGAATGAGTAAGCAGATTAAGAGCTTTTGAAGAAAATCCAATTTATCCAGTGACTGTTGATTGAGTACCTTATATTATTGAGAACAATGTCCTGTGTAGATAGGGGAACAATGGGCACTGCAAACAAGTACATGTAAAGAGTCCCAAGGAAAAACCAGGTAGCAATTAAGTAATTGTTGTTTACTGTTGTGTCTCCAGCCTCATTTCTGTCACCAAGTCCATGTTTCCTCGACTACTCATACTTCTTCCTGGTTCCCAAGTTTTGCATTCTAGTCACCCATAATGCATGTTGGTTGCATGTTCAATTGATTTCTGATTGCAAAAAATGGTAGAAATCATCTATTTCTTCCTCTTTGGCTCTGGTTATTGGTGCATAAATTTGAATGACTACACGGTCTTCCTTGTACGCTCATGGATATTATCCTCTTGCTCACAATGTTGTATTTCAAGATAGATTTAGAAAAGACTATTAAAGTGACCCCATTTTCTCATCTTTTCATATCCAGCATAGTAGATCGTTTGATCATGTGATTAAAAATGTATACTTAATATGTCAATACTTAAGTGCTCTATTTTTTTCCTTAATGATGTCCAGCTTTCCTGCATTTATAATTATAACATTCCACATTCCAATCATTAGTTTCTTCTTACAACTGTTCCTCCTCTTTTGTGTTTCCAAATTTGAGGGCTCAGCCTCAGTTGCCATATCTAAGTGTAATCGATTATACATAGAGTTTTTGAAGACCTGCTATAATTTGGAAGTGAGTGGCTTATCCTTCTTCCTAGTTTGTCTTAATTTGGATGCTTAATTTTAGAACAATTTCTGTTCATAGAAGCATTTTTACTGAAAGGAGCAAATGAAAAACACTTCCACTTTCAGAAATAACCAATACATTCAGTGTCCCTGCCAATCCAACTCACGTGTCTGGTCCCTTCCCTTTCCCTGCTACACCAGCATCTCTTGAACTCCTGCCTACCCCATCCAGCACCTCCATCCCCCCAGCCACCCCTTGATATAATGGCTTAGGCCCAAGTGATTTCTGTGATGTCTTGCACCTCACACTGCTGTTTGTCACTCTGGTTTTTGTCTCCTGTTTAGGAGGATTTAAGTCCAAATCCCATGTACCAGCTTCAGGGAAAGATTTTTGTCTGCGGCAGGACTGGGTGAAGGTTTTATGAATCACAACAAATTGTGGCTAATTTTGAAGAGAAGGGCAATTCCAGAAGACTTGATTGTGCTCATGTGAAATCTATATTCAGATCAGGAAGCAGCCCTTAGAACAGAGCAAGGAACACTGCATGGTTTAAAATCAGGGATGCATCCTCACTCCTTACCTTTTCAAAGTATACGCAGAACAGATCACTTGGGAGGCTGAGCTTTATGAGAAGAAATGTGGCATCAGAATTGGAGGAAGACTCACCAACAACCTACATTATACAGATGACACAACATTGTCTGCTGAAACTGAGGAGGACCTGAAGCACTTGCTGCAGAAAGTCATGCCCCCTAGTCTTCAATATGGATTGAAGCTCAACGTCAACAAAACAAAGATTTTCATCATTGGGCCAATTGGCAGCACTATACTAGATGGAGAAAGGATTGAGTTTGTTAATATTTATAGCTTGCTTGGTTCCACAATCAGCACTCTTGGCACCGGCAGTCAGGAAATCAAAAGACAAATTGCACTGGGAAAATCTGCTGCCAGAGACCTCACCAGAGTACTGAAAAGCAACAGTACAAGTCTAGAAATTAATGTGTACCTGATCCAGTCCACGGTCTTCACAACTACTTGCTACACATTAGAAAGATGGACAATGACTAAAGATGACAGAAGAATTGATGCCTTTGAGTTGTGGTTCTGGAGATGAGTCTTGAACATACCATGGGCAACCAAGAAAACAAATAGGTCTGTCTTGGAGAGGATGAAACCAAGTTTCTCCTTGGAGGCTAGGATTTTGAAGCTCCATTTCACATACTTTGGGCACACTGCCAGAAGGGACTGGTCCTTGGAGAAAGACATTATGCTCGGAAGGGTGGAAGGATAGACAGCATAGGAGATGAACTCTGGATGAGATGGATTGATACAGTAACTGTGGCAATGGAGATGGGTCTTTCGGAGTAACTAGGGCAATGGAGGTAGGTCTTTTGGAGTCAGTGAGACTGGCTTAGGACAGGGAAGGCTTCAGAGCTGTGGTACATAGGGTCACTACAAGCCACAGGTGACTCAACGGCACATAACACCAACCAGTCAGAACTAACGCACAGCTGCCCTCAATGAGGCAGTTAATTGCGTGGGAGGAGAATGGCCATCTCTCTCCTGCAGAGCAGAGCACCTGCTCAGTGGATCCGAGCCATGTGTCTTTGAGCCACAACTCCTTTCTACTAAGCCACCAGAGTGCTCTCACTTCAATAATCATAAAAATAAAATTTGAACTATAATAAATATTTTGAAGAGTATTGATAAAATATTGGCAGAGTATTTTGTTTTATTAGGGACTAAATAGAATTAAACTATTCACTTTGCCATGTGACTTTGAAGTATAATATGTACCACTTAAGTCCTAGTACCAGTTGCCAGAGAGCTTATTCTAACTCAAGATCCCCTCATATGTGTCATAGTCAATACCTGGATGGCCTAGTGGCAAGTAGCTGGCTGCAATCCTGAAGGCATGTGTTTCAAGTCTACCAGCTGGCTGCTCTACGAGAGAATGATGAACAACCTCCTCCCATGTGAGAAACTGTCTTTGAAAATCCACAAGAATGTCATCTAAGAGTCAGTTCCAATTCGATAGTACACAATAACAACAACAAAAAGATCCCTAGGTATGTATTCCAAGGTACTTTGAGTAGGTACAAATCTCCATCCTTTTAGCCATATAGTAGGGACTCCTTCATCTGAGACACGATGAACTGAGCTCATGAATAGTAAGTTTGATCACTTACGTTTCTTTGATCAATGAAACATTAGAAGGCATAACATGAGCAAAAGCTTTATGTAGATATGTGGGGTTTAACCTGGCCATTGTCTTCCATCTCAGCAAGGATGAAAGCTTGCCCTAAGTATCCACTTGTCCCAGAGTGAGGAGACAAATGAAATTTCATTTTACTTAGCCTAAAGCCAATCACAGCTGAGCCCAAAGAAGCAGTAACATGGGAATATTAAGAAGAAATAAATGCTGCATGCTAAGAATCACTGAGTATTGGAGCTATTTGCTACAGTATGATCATAACAGAAAACTGAAACAAACATGTAATATACACACATGTAATATACACAATAAACTTATTCAGGAAGGTAAAAAAAAATACCTTAGAGGATGTGACAACTGTTGCTATTGTTAGACGCTTTCAAGTTGACTACAACTCACAGTAACCCTATGAATGGTAGATCTGTGCCCTGTTCTGTCCTGTGCTGTCCTAATCATCTCAGACATACTTCAGCCCATTGGTACAACCACTGTAAGTCTTTGAGTGTCTTCCTCTCTTTCCAAGCATGATATATTTTTCCAAGGACTATAGTCTCTCCAACAACATGCCAAGGTTTCACCATTCGTGCCTCTAAAAATGCCATGGTTACACTTTCTCCAAGACACATCTGTTCTTTTGCCAGTGCATGATATTCAATACTCTTCTCTAATACCAAAACTCAAAGACACCGATTATTATTCTATCATCCTTATTCATTGTCCAAGTTGCATTGCAAGTAACTGAAAAGATCATGGATTGATCAGCCACCCTTCAGTCTTTAAACTTAAATTATTGTTCCTTAAAATTTAGAGGTCTTTCAGGAAGGGCTGAGGGTCCGGCAAGCTCACCCTTCCTTTCTAGGCCCTGGTCTTTGCTCAGTTGTGAAATCTCACTTGACAACTCTACCTCTGCTCCCAGGGCCTTAGCTTTATTGACAGGAATGGAGATAAAAACAAAGCCATATATTTATTTTACCTCTAAAAAAAATAAAAATTAGAAGGTCTTTGACAGGAGATTTTTCTAATGTGATATGTCTTTGATTCCTTAAGGGCTGGTACCAAGGTTGTTGATTATTGATCCAACTAAAATGACATCATTGTCAATTTCAGTACTTTATCTATCATGGTATTGCATACTGATGCTATCATTTTACTTGCTGTTTGTTGTTGTTGTTGTTATGTGCCGTTGAGTCACTTGTGACTCATAGCGACC
>NW_006399818.1:13890834-13892616 GCF_000299155.1 Elephantulus edwardii
ACAATCTCAATCTCTTCACCATCCAACCTGATGCTGCCAATTGGTCCAGTGGTGAGTATCTTTGTCTTCTTGACACTAGGATATCAAATCCTAATAAGATAATAATCACTATTTGTTTTTTTTTTACTTCTTGTTTTTTATTTCATTGAGTTTTTTACTGTTGAATTAATTAGTCACACTATCCAAAGCTCTTGACTTTTGATTTACCAATATTTCATAGCCATTTCTGAATGGAGAGTAATATTTTGATCCATGTGGTGGTATATTCTACTTTCCTTTTGCATACTGTGGTGGTGGTGGGAATAGCACAAATCAGTTTACCACTTAAAAGGAAATAGTTTTCATAAATACCGCATGTTTACTTGAAAATAATGTTGCCTCTCATTAAATACATACAACTAACTCTGTGATGTTTCATCAGCATATCTCTCTAAGAGTCTATGTTAGACTCAGTTAAACATCAACCACAGACTGAAAGGTTGGTAGTTTAAACTCACTTGGGTAATTCAGGCAAAAAAGCCTTGCTGGTAATCTGCTCCTAAAAGAAACAGGGTTCTACTATGCAGTGTATATGGTTGTCAGGAGTTGGAACGAATGCAATGGAAATAATGCAATGCCAAATAATGGTTTTATTTTCTTTTATTTACTTTATTTTGGTGTTATAATGCAAAGTATAATTTACTCCTTTTCAAGAATACATTAAGATTCATGGGTTTAGTCACCTGAGAATTTTTATATATAAATTCTAAAATTCTAGAATTACTTTAGCAGTAATAGACAACAATAATTCCTGCGTTCTTATGCTGCTTTGTAGTAGGACTCCCCAAAAATGGATCAACTATTTAATTTTGATACTCTGAATTCCAAGAATTGATAAGAAATGAAAACCTAATAAATCAAGCCAAACCAAATCTCCAGCCATCAAATCTATTCTGACTCGTAAGCCTGGAGGGCAGAGTGGAGCTGGCCCTAATGGCTTCCCAAACTGTAAGCCTTTGTGGCAGTGAGCTGCCTCATCTTTGTAGCCTTTTGGCTAGAAGTCGTGCTCTTTAACTACTGTGCCACCAGGGCTCCTTAGATGACTAAGAAAAGGATACTTTAAATTATAAAAATACATCCACATTCTATAGCTGAGGGTGTACTGAGTCGCTCAGGCCTTGGGCACTTTGAACACTTGATCTTTTGGCGGGAAGCAAGAAGATTGACTTTCTGCAACATTTGGAACTCTTGTCAGCAATTAGTGTCCCTCTCATCTCCTTCAGGAGACTAACTTTCAATGTCTCCTTACTTGTTTAATATTTTAGGACAAATAAAAATCAGCCTCTGACCAACATTTACATTTAGGCTACAAAAAGAAAACCCAGAAACCAAACCCACTGCCATCAAGTTCAACTTATAACCACCTTATAGTACAGAGTAGAGCTGGCTCATAGAGTTTTGAAAGCAGTAACTCATCATGGAAGCAGATTGACACACCTTTCTCCTATGGAGAGGCTAGTGGGTTCGAACAGCTGACCTTTTAGTCATCAACTGAATTCTTTAACCTTTGAATCACCAGAGCCCCTTGGAATAAGAAAATGTTCTCTAAATGGCACGGTCAAATCGGAATGTATCCATCATTCAATGATCTAAAACATAACTCCCTAGTTGCTATAGAAAGTCAGGGATTAAAACCATTCCCCAGTCGTATTGACCTAGGGAGCTTGTATCTGAAGAAGAGGTCCCAACAGACCTTTGGCCAGGGTACAAGATTATATATATATCTATATCTATTTATATCTA
>NW_006399818.1:13892716-13914311 GCF_000299155.1 Elephantulus edwardii
ATATATATGTATGTATATGTATATATATTGTGTATATGTATATATATAGATATAAATATAGATGTAGATATAGATACCAGAAACACAAATGGTAAGACCACCAGTTCCTTCCTTCAAGGTGATAGGAGTCTAGAGCAGGAGGTTGTAACTAAAGAAATTATATAAAGGCAATATTTCAAAAATACTAAATACTATGAAGCAGAGACATATACGGTAGAAACATAATATGGAATCAAAGAAGATAGATTGTGTGGATTTGGCTCATGAATAAGATATTCCCAGAAGGAGATAAATTTGTCATAGTCAATGATGGCTCTAAGGTCCATGTTTCAACACTAAAGGAACAGGGCAAGAGAAATAGAAGGTAGTTTCAGATGGTGACATTTACTACTATCTGGAACAAAAAAAGCATAAATAAGGTAAAAAAATTCAAAGCACAGGATAATGATGGGCAAAATCCAATGGTGATTCATTTTATCAAACATAATGCATAAGAATCATTGTATAAAATACAATGTGAATGAATAGTGTGAAACACAATGTATGTAAACTTTGTAAGTAAACCAATTTTTAAAAAAGGGAAGGGGGAACAAACAAAAGAAAATATTTCAGAACAATGACTTTTGAATCATCTTATAAATGTACCATCAGTCCAAAGAAAAATACAAATTGAAAATAATAAAAACCATCCCAGTTAGAATTAAGTTCATCTTACGCATGGTGATTGTGTGTGTTACTAAGAGAACTGTGCTCCGGTGGGTAGATAGGGCTGTGAACATTCAAAAACAAATAGGCCTTTGTTAGGTGATAGTCTGAGGTACACTTGAACTTTTGTAGTTAGTAATCAATTTGTTGAACTCTCCATACTATTTTGGGGCTAAACTGAAGCTTATTATTGATTCTCCTTTTGAAAATAAGAGAAAAGGGTCTCCTCCACTGATCTGTAAGATTTCACTTCAAAGAGCTTGTAACTGTAAATTTTCCTCCTCTCACTGGCGAGTCATTTCTGTCTCAGAAAGGCCCCTTGTATGTCAGATTAGAACTATTCAACCTAGTGTTTTCTATGGCTGACTTTCTGCGAGTCTATCACAGATGTTTCATCCAATGTGCCTGGGGTAGAGTCAAACTTCCAATCTTTTGATTAGCAACTAAGCAAGTTATTCTTTCTGCATCATTCTGGGATTTGTCTCATTTAAAATTATGTACATCAGGGGTGTTTATTCAAGGACATGGTAGCCATTTTTCTGAATGTAATCATCGAGGAACATTTTTACCCTACCAGCAATTTCCCGGAAGATCAGCATAATAACTTCAGATATCTTGCTGGAAAGACAGTCAAGAATTAGCCACAATACCTTCAATATATGGGTCAGTTTCCTACCTTAGCAGTTTCTTTAGCAGACTGATTGTGAATCATCTCATTCTAATTGCATGCTTTTTTGGTAATAAAACATCTGTTTTTCTTCTCTTTGTGTAGAAAGGTTTTCTCAGCTACATTTAGATTTCTATTTTAATTCTATTTCTCTAACAAATGGCAGGTACATATGAAGACATTGGGGGCACAATGATTTGCTTTTTCCCCAGAAAAAAAAATTATATTTCCCAAATCAGGAAATGTGTCTTCTACCCAGTTGCTATAATCAAGGATGCTTTAAGCAGAGTATTAAATGATCCAGGAGGTATCAAAAGAAGATGGAAAGAATATACTGAGTCATTGTATCTAAAGGAATTGGCAGACACAGAAGGATTTAATGAAACAACACATGAGCAAGAGCCTATGGTGGTGAAGGAAGAAGTTCAAGCTGCTTTGAAGGAAATAGCAAAAACTAAGGCCCCAGGAATAGATGGTATACCAGTTGAGGTATTTCCGCTAACAGATGCTACCCTGGACTTGCTCACCAAGTTGTGCCAAGAAATCTGGAGAACAACCATTTGGCCAACTGACTGGAAGAGATATATATTTATTCCCATTCCAAAGAAAGGGGACCCAACAGAGTGTGGAAACTACAGAACAATATCGCTGATTTCACATGCAAGCAAGATTCTGCTGAAGATTATCCAAAAACGACTGGAACAGCACATCAGCAGAGAACTGCCAGAAGTCCAGGCTGGGTTTAGAAGGGGTCATGGTACTAGGGATATTGTAGCTGATGTTAGATGGCTCTTAGCTGAAAGCAGGGAATACCAGAGGAATGTCTAGCTGTGATTCATTGATTATGCAAAGGTGTTTGACTGTATGGACCATAACAAACTGTGGCTGACTCTGAGAAGAATGAGAATCCCAGAACACTTTATCATGCTAATGCAAATATTATACTTGAACCAAGAGGCAGTCATCAGAACAGAGCAAGGAAACACTGCATGGTTCAAAATTGGAAAGGGCGTATGCCAGGGATGTGTCCTGTCTCCATACCTTTTCAACCTGTATGCATAACAGATCATCCAGGAGGCTGGGCTCTATGAGGAGAAATGCGGCATCAGGATTGGTGGAAGATCTATCAACAACCTGCGTTATGTAGATGACACAACCCTGCTTGCTGAAACTTAAAAGGACCTGAAGTGCTTGTTGCAGCGGATCAAGGACTGCAGCCTTCAATATGGAATGAGGCTCAATGTCAAGAAGACAAAGATTCTCGCCACTGGACCAATTGGCAGCATCAGGATGGATGGTGAAGAGATTGAGATTGTTCACAGCTTTAGTCTGCTTGGCTCCACAATCAACACTCTTGGCACCAGTATCCAGGAAATTAAAAGACGTATTGCGATGGAAAAGTCTGCTGTTAGGGACCTCTTTAAAGTACTGAAGAGCAATGGTGTCTCTCTGGAAACTAAGATGTGTCTGATAAAGGCCATGGTCTTTGCAATCACTTATTATGCATCAGAGAGCTGGACAATGACCAGGGAGGATAGAGGAGAATTGATGCTTTTGAGCTTTGGTGTTGGAGAAGAGTGTTGAGGGTACCATGGACTGCTAGGAAAACAAACAGATTCATCCTGGAGAGGGTTAAGCCAGGCTGCTCCTTGGAGGCAAGGATTCTGAGGCTTCGTCTGACATACTTTGGTCATGTTGTAAGGAGAGACTGGTCCTTGAAGAAGGACATCATGCTTCAGAGGATGGAGGGCAGGTGCAGGAGGGGAAGGCCCTCTGGGAGGTGGATTGATTCGGTGACTGGGGCAATTGGGATAAGTGTGTTGGAGACAATGAGATTGGCACAAGGCGGGGCAGAGTTTAGAGCTATTGTACATAGGGTCACTATGAGTCTCAAGGGACTCGATGGCACATAACAACAACAACCCAGTAACCCTGATATCAAAGAATGTTAATGGACTTTACAATGACTTCAAAAGACATGGCAGAGTGTAGTCAATGAAAGAAATCCTGAATCACCAACATCCTACTTGGTAGAAGAGGAAACTGCTCAAGATCCCACGGACGTGTAGTGACACCTGGAAGCAAGCTTTCTGGAACTACTAAGATTTTCACAACAGTTTTCTGCCCACCAAACACTATAATCCTTTGCTTACAGAAAACGGAAAAAATCTTGAATCACTTACTGATGAAAGTCAAAGACTACAGTCTTTAGTAGGCTACTTACCAACCCATGCCTCCCTAGCACAAAGCTATCAGCACATGGGTATTTTTACCCTTGTGAATCACCTGTTTTTTATAAATCTTTCTCTAGCACTGATGCCACATTTTCCTTCATATAAACCAATTTCTCAGATAGATAATGTGTTCAAATATAAATTGAATAAATGATATTAAAGGATACAAAAACACCGCTATAACCCTGAGCTAATCTTGAAAACTTAGTCTTTGACACAGAACTTGTCTCTTAGAAGCCATCTTTAAATCAAGCAAGAAATTTACCAAAGAAACTCAAACTGAATGTAGTGCTTTTGTGAAGCATTATTCACTGCTCAACTTGCAGACAGTTTTGACAACAGCAATTCCAAAGGTGAGAGTAAATGCTGAGTTTTAAGGTCATTCAATAGTTATTTTAATAGTTCGTACAGAAACTCTACAGAATCCAGTATGTTCACAAGTTATTTTGTAAACTTTATTTTCGTCCTGTTTCCATGGCAATACAAACTAGGAGTATAAACATTTATAAAGGGTCTTTCTTCTCTGGAATATTTTTGTTTCTCTTGTCAGAAATGTTTCCCTGACTTGCAAATCATGTATTAGATAAATATTAATTAGTGCCTTTTATTGGCTTAATGTTATTTTTATTTTGCTACAAGTCTGTGGTCAAGCTTCAGAGTCTGAACACGTTGATCCATCCCACAGTCCCCTTGCAGTTATCAGGACACACATGTGATCTCCAAAATTGGCCCATTGGGTTTGAATGAGAAAGCAGTTCCATGTTTGCAGGAAAGAAAGCATCTTCAATAACAAAGTAAGCTGGGCTCATCCCCATGGCATGTATCTCAGATCTCCTCTCCATGGACCCTACACCACTCACTCCAAGTCCTTTTATATATGTGATGTGTCATATGTAGATATCCCCTGCCCAGATTATCAACCTCAAGCACTGACTACTGTCTCAAACAACACTATGCTGATGCATTTCTTATTTCAAAATAGTTTTCTCGGTACCACTGCCCATTACCCTGGAGGTTATGGACAGCCTAACTGGACCATATCATGAAAATGGACCACAGAAACATGAAACTTACTGCCAGTGAGGAGCTGGATTTAATTCACAGCCATCCTATAAGAGAGAGAAGTCCACTACGGTTCCTAAGGCAATACATCTTTATGAATGCAGACTCATCTTTCTCCTGTGGAGTGGTTGATATGTTCAGACCACAGACCTTTGGGTTAGCAGCCAAATGCTTTCACCATTATACCCCCAGGGGACTGTGATATAAATAATGAAAGCGTGCAGGCTGAAGGCTCCTGGGCTTTGAGGTTGATCTCATATACACATTTGGAATGTTATCACAATAGACCACATATGGAAAAAGGTGTCATTCTTGATAAAGCAGAGGGTCAGTGAGGGAGGAAGACCCACAAGGAATGAATTGACGCAATGATTGCAAGAACTGACTAAAGCACAGACATAATTGTGGAGATGGTGAAGGATCAGGCAACATTCTGTTCATAGAGCCACTATGAGCTGGAATGGACGCAACAGCACCTAGTTACAACAACAAAGTTGTTCAGTGCACGACCTAAATATCTGTACACAACAGTCCTGAGCTTTCTGCTGTCTGTACAATGAGGCTTGATGGTAGCAACAGTCTGAGGAAACCATGTGCATTCTGATTGTTTCCTTTCAGTAAGACACCCTCTCTAAAGTGCAAAGGCCCTTTCAGGAGAAAAGAAGCATCAGGGATTGGAATTATCTTAGTTCTTAGAAAAGCTTTATCTTGAACATTCAAGCAAACCTAGAATGCAGGTAGAATTTCCTTGTAAACAAAAAGCTATTGTAATAAGCAAGCCAAGGGGAAAAAAATGCTTGAAAGAATAAAGTAGCTGGGATATTCATTGCCAGTCATTAACCTGATTTTCTAATGAATATGGCATTAAGCATTCATTAACAATCATTTGTGTTTATGTTGAGCAGTGGATGTATAATGGAGGTTGGTAAATGAAAGCAAAATTAAACCAGGGAATTTTGGACACTTATGAAGCAATTAACTTGTTTGGCGGTAATTACACAGTGAAAGCTAAATCAAGTGCATTTGGAAAGCCACAAGAGTCGCCCCATAAACCAGAGGTGCTTTGCTCTAAAATAATAGAGACCCTTCATTTCTTTCAAAATTAAAGAGAAAGGCAAAAGTGTGGTATAAATGACAAACAAGGCTTGGGCCTAATGAAAAGAACTACGTTTACATACCATATGTTAGAAAAGAAGCAAGGTACTAAAAAATAGGTCAGCTTAGTGAATTAAAAAAAATCCTTTTGTCCTAACAACGTCAAAACAGGTGTTATGTGCTGGAGGGTTCAAGATATTATTCTTAAAAGATGAATACTGAGCACAGATAAATAGGTAAAGTAACATTATTCATTGAGTACAGACACATACCCCTCCATACTTCAACCATCAGAATGGATGGTGAAGAGATTGAGATTGTTCATAGCTTTAGTTTGCTTGGCTCCACAGTCAACACTCTTGGCACCAGCAGCCAGGAAATTAAAAGACGTATTACGATGGGAAAGTCTGCTGTTAGGAACCTCTCTAAAGTACTGAAGAGCAAAGGTGTCTCTCTGGAGACTAAAGTGCGTCTGATACAGGCCATGGTCTTTGCAATCACTTGTTATGCATCAGAGAGTTGGACAATGACTAAGGAGGATAGAAGGAGAATTGATGCCTTTGAGCTGTGGTGCTGGAGAAGAGTATTGGGGGTACCACGGACTGCTAAGAAAACAAACAGATTCAGCCTGGAGAGGGTTAAGCCAGGCTGCTCCTTGGAGGCAAGGATTCTGAGGCTTTGTCTGACATACTTTGGACATGTTGTAAGGAGAGACCGGTCCTTGGAGAAGGACATCATGCTTGGGAGGGTGGAGGGCAGGTGCAGGAGCGGAAGGCCCTCTATGAGGTGGATTGATTCAGTTACTGGGGTAATTGGGATGGGTGTGTCAGACACAGTGAGATTGGCACAGGATAGAGCAGAGTTTAGGGCTGTTGTACATAGACATAGGGTCGCTATGAGTCACAAGTGACTCGATGGCACATAAGAACAACAACATGAGGTATATGGTACAAGTTGCCATACAGCAGTAACTTGTGGTTGCTGTGAGGCCGAACACTATGACAATGATGTGTCAAATGTGTAATGGTTGGTTACCCAATGTGGACAGAGTAGAATGGAGCTCCCTGATTAAAACAAGCTTGGAAGCAGGAGTGGCATCCACTTCCATAATAGCTTGCCTCCAGAAACCCTATGAACCTGGAGAGGCAAGACACACAAGCATTGAGGACTCTCCTTCATAGGGTTGCTATGAGTCACCTGCAACTTGACGGTACTTAACAACAACAACATGAGGTATACATGGCGTAAAAATTACCTCCAACCATCAGATCTTTTCCCTCTAGCAATTCTGTAACTTGATTCTCCAGGTAAGTGCTAGACCACACTCTTTAATTCAACACAACATGTGGCATTCAACACTTTAAAAAAATGGAGGCAGAATGATAGAGAAAATGAAGGAGAGACTCAAGGAAGATTAACACTTAACTGGTGATGGAAAAAAGAACATAAATAAACATTCCACGTGGCCATAAAATTCTCGAACAGAAACCCCAAGAATGCATTAAAAATATAACTATGCCTTCATAATGAGAGATGAATTTTCTCAGACTCTTAACCCTGTAATTTTAGCCAAGAATTGTTGCAGAGGTGCCATTTATTGAAGAATAATGAAGGGTGGTGAGGCTGAAGGAGATAGTCTGTAGAAGAGCCCCAAAGCCCAAGGAAAGGCAGAGGGTACTTTCAAATGAAAGTGTTTTAATGATTACCCTCCTTGAAAATATCTAAAGATTCATGAGCCCTTCCTATCTGGACAAATACCTTTGCAAATAAGAGGTTGTTGGTTCTTGAGGGTTAGTTACCAAAACAAAGGTTCCCAGGGGGATGTGTAAAGGGAAGTTGACTTTATGGAAACATTTGCAAAGTGCCTGGGTGTCCACTAGGCTAAAAGCAAATACTTGCCTTGCCTCTGGCATTGGAACAGAAAACAGAAACCAGGAGATAGCATTTGAAATTCTTGCTTAGGTGATTTAACTGCTACCAGACAAGAAATGTTTGCCAAGATCTGGTTTGTGAATTCTTTTGAAAGATCCAGTCTCTCCTTAAAAAACCAACAAAAACAAACAAAACAAAAAAAAAACCAAAAACAATGCTTTGTTTGTGATCAGAGGATCAAGATACTCAACTGAAAAACTCACTCATTACTAATTTAAAACAATTTTAAATACTTAGATTTAAAATGAAATCTAGTTATAATCTAATACAGAATGCATCATGTGAGGATTTCTTGGTCAGTTACTTACTAATTTGGGCCAAGACTTCATCAATATATCAAAGTAATGTTTCTTTATCTTTTCAACAGTGCTGGTACCTCTTCTCCACCCTCCATAAACAAATAAATCTTCAAAGCATCAGCCACTACTTCTTATATTTATTTTGCTGTGTATTTGAATCATTTGGAAGGGTGCAGGTAAAATGCAAATAACCTTAACTCACTAAGACAAAAGCGGGAGGTCAGAGATTTTACATTTATAACAAATACCTAGATAATCTTGATGACCCACGGGGACCTCAGTGGCTCAGTGGTGACATTTCTGCCTTCCATGCTGGAGAACTGTATTCAATTCCTGATTAATACAGTGTGTGTGTGTGTGTGTGTGTGTGTGTGTGTGTGTGTCTGTGTGTGTGTGCGCGCGCACGCAGTCACCACTTCTTTCAGTAGAAACTTGTGTGTTATAATGCTGAACAGGTTTTTGTGGTACATCCAGATTAACAAAGACTCAGTAGAAAGGCCTGGGAATCTCCTTCCCAAAATCAACCAGTGAAAACCTTTTGAATCACAGTGAATCACGAAACAACTGAACAAGGTGATGGCATAGGATTGGACAGTTTTTCATCCCATTCTACACAGACTCTCTAGAAGTTGGAGGCCAACTCAGTAGCCATTAACAATAGATGATCTTGGTACTGTGACAGAAAGGTACTAATCATCCATTGAGCTTTGTATATAACTCATTTAAGAGACTTTAAGAAAAGGACTAGAGGAATTTGGAGCCTTGAATATAGATAAATTCCCAACAAGAAGACACAATAAGCCATTTGCTTTATTGTGTGCACTAAAGTCAGGACTGACTCATAACTGACCTGCCAGAGGATTTTCAGAGGCAGCAGACTGCACAGAAAGATTGGAAAGAAAATACTGATCAATGGGTCAAAGTTAAGAGAAAACTGTGAAAAAAGAGCATATCACATTGAAAACAGTAATGAGGCTCAAGTTTATACAGTTACAAGTCTTACAAAGCTTAGATGAATATCTCACCTTCCTTTTATTGATTAACAACCTTTCGTTTTCCTTTCGTCTTAAGAAAGTTGATTAATGAGTGTTAAACGGGCTATCTTAGATTTATGTTGTTTTTACGTGCCATCAAGTGCACTACAACCCACAGTGACCCTATAAACAACAGACCTGAGCCTTATCTTGTTCTGCCTCATCCTCACAATCTCTAATATGTTCAAGGCCATAGTGACAGTCACGGTGTCAATCTTATCTCATAGAAAAGCTTCCTTTCTTTCTCTGACCCTCCATATTTCCCAGCATAACATATTATACCAAGCACTGGTTCTTTCTTACAATATGCCCAAAATATGTGAGACAAAGTTTCAACATCCTTCTCGCCTATATGGAGCACCTTTGCTGCACTTGCTCCAAGACAGACTTGTTCATTCTTTTGGAAGTCCATGAGGGATATTCAGTACTCTTCTCCAAAACCCCAAGTCAAAGTTAATGATTTTTCTTCTGTCATCCTTATTCATTGTCTGATTTTTAGGTGCATAAAAAACAATTGCAAGGACTATAGCTTGGATCAGGCACACCTTAGTATTTAGACAGACATCATTGTTCCTCAACAATAATTTGGTAGGTATTGCCAATTCATGTTGGTGAGTATGGATAACTCATAATGATAAGAAAACCTTACCTAAGCTCTGTTTAAGGGCATACATTAAATCATCCCTAGCAAGTTTCACGATTAACCCAAGGGCTACTTGTCTCCAGTTGTCTGAATATAGCATCTTCACAGAAGTAAGATGACCAGTCTCTCTCCACTGTGATTTACAGCCTTGGAAAGAGTCAGAACCAATTCCCTGGCAGTGAGTTGTTTCTTGTAAATCACCTCATGATTATTATTTTCTTGCCTCTTTGCCAGGGAATCCATTTTACCTCTTATATCTGTAAAAGATTGTTTCAACAAAGGAAACAATAATGCATTGTTGTTGTTGTTATTGTTGTTACATGCCATTGAGTCACCTGTGACTCATAGCAATTCTGTACAACAGCTCTGAAGCCCGTCCTATCCTAAGCCAATCTCATTGACTCTGACACACCTACACACAATGCCCAATCCATCTGATATGGGGTCTTCCTCTTCTTCCTCCACCCTTCTGAGCATGCTGTCCTTCTCCGAGGATTGGTTCCTCCTGGCCACATGCCCAAAGTATGTCAGATAAGAGTTTCAAAATCCAAGCTTCCAAGGAGGAGCTTGGTTTCACTCTTTTCAAGACAGACCTATTAATTTTCTTGGTGGTCTATGATATGTTCAAGGCTCTATTAGATATTAACTAATATAGGAATATATGTTAGAAGAGAACTACTTAAGGAAGACAAGTTAGTCTCCACCCCTCCCTAGTGTTCTGGGGGGGTTTTTTTGTCCATTTGTTGAAATCAAGAAAAATTGAGTTCCTAAAATAATTATCATTAATCCACACACTAACTGAGCATAGTCAGTCAGTTTTCCATTCAGTGTTGGCTTGTGTGTTATTGTGATGTTGAAAGGTATGCCATCAGTATCTCAAACACCAGAAGCATTACCCATGGTGGATAGGTTTCAAAATAGTACCAGACTAAGAGAGACTAAGGAACAGGACTGGTTATATCCACTTTGAAACAAAAGACTTTTAAAAACTCTATGGACAGTGGAAGAATATTATTGGATCTAGTGCTATACAGGATCCCTCAGGTGGGAAGGCACTGAGAATGCCATAGGAAAGAGCTGCCTACTCAAAGTAGGGTCTACTGTAATGACACAAATGAAATAAAACTCATGCAATAATTACCTTATTTTGATGATCTGGTAAGACTCAAACTATAAAAAAAACAGCTGCAACATCCCAAAATAATTGGAATGTGAGAATTATGAATCTGATTGCTTGTGGGGAGAAGGGACTAAGGCATCTCTGGGGTTAGAGGTCCCTTCATCTGGGGATCCTTGCCTCCATGGCTGCTAGGCCATCCAGGGACCAAACAGGACAAGAAACTTTAGTATACAGAACTACAAGCAGAGGATAATTTTCTTCATTTTCTACGAGAGAGATGGCTAACCAGAGACTATCTACATACAAGCTGCTTGAGCTTGTAGTCTTGATTTCCCACCACATCAGAGACAAAGACATTAAGCTACAGGAGAAAAGGTGACAGAGGTGAGGCTCTGTGTGGAGAGTGAGCATTGTCCTTGTTTATCAGGAGATGGAACTGAGGCTTCCCTGGGGTTATAGTTCCTTCCATCTGGGGCTCCTTGCCTCCATGACTGTGAAGCCATCCCAGGGGCCAAACAGGACAAGAAAATTTAGGATACAGAACTACAAGTAAAGGAAAGAATTTTCTTAGCTCTCTGTGAAAGAGCTGACTTGAGATCACCTCCACAAAAGCTGCTTGAGCTAGCTACCCTGATCTCTAATCTCGTACCACTCCAGAGGCAAGGGAAGGCATTAAGCTCCAGGAGTTGGGGAAACTGGTTGAATAGAGCACCTGGTCTCACACCACTCAGCTACTTCATACAGTAAGGAGGAATATGGAGTTGGTGTTAAAGGACTACATCAAGGTGAGATTCCTACAGAGCTGCAGTGTAGAACAGAGAGAGCCTCAAGGACTTTAGGAAAGGCAAATTTTCCTAGAAAGGACTTGCAGTTGAGTGAGTAGCTCACCCCACAGACAGAACATTTTAACTTGGCAACTAATCAGTAACATCATAAAGACAAGAAGCACCAACAACTTCCACAGACACAATAGAAACAACCTAACAGCTAGAAAAACTTCACATAATGTAGAGAAAATAGCAGAAAGCTTCAAACACTGTGAAAAAACAAATTATACCTTCTACAAAAAAAGAAAAGAATATTAAAGACCTCATGAATACCCCAGAGTCAAGAAGGCAGATGATATATATTGATATGGAGACATTCAAACAGTTACAAATGAAAGTACAAATTATGGAAGAAACAATGGAAACCACAAATAAAAGGAATAAACTAGAGGTAAAGAATCAGAAAAAAAAACATTGTTGAAGAGTTATTTGAACAGTCACGGGAGAAGATGCAAAAGATGGAAGAAACAATGGAAACTGCTAAGGAAGCAAATGCTCCAGAGACACAGAACCAGAAGAAATATATTGATGAGAAGGAACTTGCACTACTACAGAAGAAAATGCAAAAAAAAAAAAAAATAAAGGAAGAATTGAAACTATAGATATAGAGGTACAAGAAATTAAAAAAAATCATTACAAGATAGAGTGCTGTCAACACAATATTAGAAATAACAGAAATGTATGAAAATGCAGTCCAGAATATTAAGACTGAAATGGCAGAAGTGTCCAACATGCTTAAAGGACAAAAAAGTAGAAGAGAAGAGATGGAGCAGAGAGTCAGTGAGCTGGAAGATAAGAACCTCAACAGAAACATTCCAGAAGAAAAATCAGAGATAAGGCATAGAGAACATGAAGAAAACATTAGAATAATGTGTGATAACATAATAAAGAAAAATATACATAGGACTGGAATTACAGAACATGGGAGTGACAAGGAAATCACTGAGAAAATTGTGAAAGAAGTACTAGAAGAAAACTTCCCAGGTATTATGAAGTTAAAAAAAAAATCCACATTCAAGCTCAGAAAGCACCAAATAGACTAGACCAAAGAAAGGAAATCATCAAGACATATTCAAATTCTCCAAAACAAAAGATAAGGATAGAGTAACTAAAGAAAATTAGGAAAAACAAAGAGTCACCTACAAAAGAAAAGTAATTAGATTATATTCTGATTTTTTTTCAGCAGAAATCATGCAAGCAAGAAGACAATGGGATGGCATATATACAGAAATGTGAAAGAAAACAATTACCAACCAATGATCCTGTACCCAGCAAAGCTCTTCATCAAATATGAAGGAGAAATCACATCCTTTGTAGAAAAGAAGTAACTTTAGAAATTGTGAAAACAATACCAAATCTACAAGAACTTTTTTTTTTGTTTATACTGGTTTATTTACAAAGTTCAAATACAATGTATCTCTCACTGGTCTTTCCCATTTCCTTCACCATCACTATCAAATTGTATGACAGTATGATTAAATGCCATTCACCTCCCCAGCCCATTAAAGGAAGTTCTATACACAGAAACAGTAATGAAAAGTGGATGAAATATAGTAACAAGAAATAACAACAGCAAAAGCACAGCAAAATGGCAATGATAAAACAACTTGGCCTGTCAATAATCACACTTAATGTGAATGGACTAAATACATCAGCTAAGAGAAAAAGAGTAGCGAATGGATTCAAAGCGGGGGGGGGGGGGAAGCTCATCAATGTGTTTGTCTAAAAGAGACACATCTAAGAAATGAAGAGAAAGATAGACTCAAAATCAAAGGCTGGAGGAAAATAAACCAAGCAGATATTCACAAAAAAGCAGAAGTGGCAATCTAATCTAATCTAATCTCTGATAAAATAGACTTCAGGATGAAAACCATCATAAGAGATAAGGAAGGGCACTATACAGTGATTAAGGGCACAGTACATCAAGAAGACATAACATTGGTCAAAATTTATGCATCATAAGAAAGACCTGCTAAATATTTAGATAGCTGTTAACAAAATTAAAGAGAAATAGACAGCACCACAATAGTGATGGGAGACTTTAACATGCCACTTTCACTAAAGGATGGATCAACTCAAAAGAAACTCAACAAAGATGCAGAAGGTCTAAAGTATACATTCGCCCAACTTGACCTTGTGGATGTATTCAGAGTACTGCATCCAACTCAATTCACTTTCTTCTCAGGTGCACGTGGTGTATTTTCCAGAACTGAAGACATAATAGGGTGCAAAGCAAGCCACAAAAAAATTTTAAAAACATTTAAATAATACAATGTATCTTCTCAGACCCCAATGGCATAAAACTAGAAATTAACCACAAGAAGATAAAGCTTATAAAACCACCAGTGTGGAAGCTAAATAACACTCTGCTTGAGAACAACTGGATTATAGAAGAAATAAAAAATGAAACTAAAAATTCCTAAAAAAAATGATAATGAAAATATAACATACCAAAACCTCTGGGATGCTGCTAAGGCAGTCCTCAGGACAGTTCATAGAAATAGGCACAAACAAAAAAAAAAGAAGAAAGAAGCAAAATTAATGATCTAACTCAGCACCTTCATCAAATAGAAAAAAAGAATAACAATCTAACCCCACAGCCTCTAGAAGAATAGAAATTGTAAGAACAAGAATTGATAACAACAAGATAGAAAACAGAAAAACAACTGAAACCATCAACAAATCCAGGAGCTGATTTTTTTGAAAATATCAGTAAAATTGGCAACCATTGGCAATATAACAAATTTTTTAAAACAAGACATTAATAAATCAATTAATTTATGATAGAGGTGACAACTCAACAGATCAAAAGGAAATTAAATCTATAACATCAGAATGTTATCAAAAGCTATACTGTGATAAATTTGAAAACTTAGATAAAATGGACAAATTCTTTGAAATTCATGCCCTACCCAGACTGACACAATCAGTTGTAGAACACTTGAACAGACCCATCACAAAAGGAAAAATTGAGTAGATAATAAAAACCCCTACCCTATAAAAAAGCCATAGACCAGATGGCTTCACAGCTGAATTCTACCAAACATTCAGAGAAGATTATCACCCACTATACTTAAATTATTTCAAAAAAATAGAAAAAGAAGGAAAACTCCCAGAGGCGTTCTATGAAGCAAGCATAAACCTAAAACTAAAAGCTGGCAAAGACACTACCAAAAAAAGGAAACTACAGATCATTATCTCTCATGACATAGCCACAAAATTCCTTAACCAAATCCTAGCCAATAGAATCTAAAAGCATAATAAAAAAAGTATTCCTTATGACCAAGTGGGATTCATAAGAGGTATGCAAGGATGGTTCATCATAAAATAAAACACACACCACAAACCAATCAACATAATTCACTACATTAACAAAGCAAATAACAAAAACCATATGATCTTAGTAATTGATGCAGAAAAAGCATTTTATAAAATCTAACACCAGTTCCTTATAAAGACACTCAGCAAAATTAGAACAGAAGGGAATTTCCTCAACATAGTGAAACATATATATGCAAAACCAAGAGCAAATATATCGATGAGGAAAGACTAAAAGCATTTTTCTTGCAAACAGGGGGACCAGACAAGAATTTCCATTATCATCACTCCTATTCAGCATTGTATATTGGAAGTCCTTGCTAGGACAATCAACAAGAAAAGGAAATAAAAGGCATCCAGATCAGTAACACTGTCACTAAATGCAGATGATGATAGTGTACACAGGAAATCCCAAAGACTCAACAAAAAAACTGTTACAGCTAGTGGACCAGTTTAGTAGGGTTGCAAGATAACAAGATCAATATTAAAAAATCAGTGGGATTCCTCTACAGTAACAAATAAAACACAGAGCTAGAAATTAACCACAAATTGAGAAACATGGGAGTGAATCTCATTGGAGACACAAAAGATCTGTACAAGAAAACTACAGAACATTTTTTGCAAGACACAATAAAAGACCTAAATAAATAGAAAAATGTACCCTGTTCATGGATAGAAAGACTCAATATTGTGAAAATGACAATCCTACAATCTACATGTTCAATGTAATCCCAATGCAGATACCATACTCATTTTTTAAGGAGATAGAAAGGGTAATTGTCAAGTTTATTTGGAGAGGAAAGAGACCCTGAATAAATAAAACACTTCTGAAAAACAAAAATGAAGTGGAAGGCATAGCACTCCCTGACCTCATAACCTACTTCACAGCAGTAGTAACAAAAACAGCATGGTACTGGTGCAACAACATTGATCCATAGATCAATGGAACAGAATCAAGAGCCCAGAAATGGATCCATCTATCTTTGATGGCCAACTGATATTCAACAAGGAAATAAAACCTATCAAATGTGGAAATGACAACTTATTCAACAAATGGTGCTGGCAAAACTGGACTGCTACCTGCAGAAAGCTGAAACGGGATCCACATCTCACACCATACATAAAAATCAACTCAAGGTGGATCAGAGTCCTGGGAGTAAAGCTCAAAACTATAAAATTTCTTAGAGACAAAATGTGACCAAGCTTAAAAGGTTTAGCTGATGGTATAAAGAGACTGCTAAATACAGCCATATAGGCACAGTCTGGACAGTATAAAATTGATGAATGAGACCTTCTAAAGATTAAATGTCTGTGTGCATCAAAACTTTTCCCAACAGGGTGGAAAGAAACCTGATCAACTAAGAACAAGCATCTGTCAATACCATCTCAAACAAGAGTCTCATAAAAAGTTTACAGAATACACCTGGGCCTCCAGAAGATAAAGACTGATAACCTAAATACAAAATGGACAAGAGACATGGAAAGACTTTTCACAGAGGACTATATTCAGATGGCCAAGAAACACAGAAGAAACGCTCAAAATCACTGGCAATAAAAGAGATGCAAATCAAAACCACAATGAGATCCCATCTCACCCCAGTAGCAGTGGCAAAGTTTAGTAGGGCAGCAAGCAATAAATGTTGGAGGGGATATGAAGAGGGGGGAACTCTCACATACTTTCGGTGGGATTGTAAAATGGGGAAACCACTGTGGAAGACATTTTGGCATTCTTCAAAAAGTTGAACATAGAAACCCCATACGACCCAGCTATTCCACTACTTTGGGAAGCAGGAGTGGCATTCATTTCCTAAACCACATGCCTCTGGAAACTATGAACTTTGATAAATGATGATAGTTATTTATTTAAGCCTTTAATAAAATAACTAATATAGTATGTTGTTGTTGTTGTTGTTGTTGTTGTTGTTGTTGTTGTTGTTATGGGCTATTGAGTCACCTACGACATATAAAGTCTCTATGTACAACAGCTCTGAACCCTTCCCTATCCTAAGTGAATCTCATTAATTCTGACACACTAACCCCCAATTGCCCAGATACAATATCAATCCATCTTATCTGGGATCTTCCTTTCCTGTGCTGTCCCTTCACTCTACTGAGCATGACATCCTTCTCCAAGGGCCAATCTCTCCTGGTCACATGCCCAAAGTATGTGAGACAGAGCTTCATAATGCTAGCCTCCAAGGAGAGACGTGTTTTCACTCTCTCCAAGACAGACCTATTTGTTTTCTTATGAAAAATATAGGTATACATGGATTGAAATGGATCAGTATTGGCCATTATGAAGCAAATAATCATATAATTTACCATGCAGTAAATGAAAAACTGAAGTGAAAGGGTGTGTCATTTATTGTCAAAAAGAATGTTTTGAGATTAGTCCTGAAGTAGAATGCTATAAGCAATAGGATACTGTCTACGTGCATATAAGGAAGTAGTAGTGTTACTAGAATTATCATTCAAATATATACACCAACCATAGAAGCCAAAAATGAAGAAACTGAGGATTTCTACCAACTTTTTCTGTCTGAAGTTGATTGAACATGTAATCAAGGTGCATTAATATTAATTGGTGACTGGCATACAAAAGTTGGAAACAAAGAAGGTCTGCTAGTTGGAAAATATGGAGTTGGTGGCAGAAATGAGATTTGAGATGCAATGACAGAATTTCATAAAATGAATGATATATTCATTGTAAATGCTTTTTTTTAAAAAGCAACTGTACATGAACTTCACTTGATGGACCACATAGGAATCAGCCTGACTCTATCTGGAGAAAGAAACATTGTGGAAAGAGATACTGGAAAAGCTCAATATTAGCAGTCAAAGCTAGATGAGGAGCTGATTGTAGAACAGAGAATCAACCACTTACAAGCAGGATCAAATTGAAGTTGAAGGAAATTAAAACAATTCCATGAGAACCAAAATATGACCTTGATTGTATCTCAATTGAATGTAAAAACTATCTTAAGAATACGGTTACTGCATTGAACACTAATGATGAAAGACCAAATGAGTTATAGGGAGACATCAACCAGTAAGCTATCACTAACATTGAGGAGAATGGAAATTCCAGATTACTTAATTGCGCTCATCCTAAACCTATACATTGTCTGGACAGAAAAAGTGAACATTGTATGATTTAATATCAAGGAAGGCGTGGCCAGATCTATATCCTTTATATACCTTGCTTGCTGAAAGTGAGGACAACTTGAATCACTTGTTGCAGAAGATCAAGGAATCCAGCCTTCGGTATGTATTGCATCTCAGTGTCAGGAAAACAAAGACTCTTAACAACTGGACCAACAGGCAGCTTCATGATGGTTGAAGAGGAGATTGAAACTGTCAACAGCTTCATCTTGCTTGGAATCACAATTAACACTCTCACTACAAGTAGTCAGGAAATGAGGAGACACATTGCACACCGGATTGTGAAGAACAATATTATACAAAAGAGGCTGAGATTGGACCAACATAATTGTCTAAACGTCACTGGTGTCTTAGTGATAAGGAGTAGTGCTGTCATTTCAAAGGCATAAAGTTCAAATCCAATGGCTGCTCTGCAGGAGAAAGATGGGATATTTTCTCCCATACAAATAACTGCCTCTGAAAATCCACTGGAGGGTCAGCTGTGAGTTAGTTCTGACTCAACATTATACGAGAACAACAAAAATTAAAAATGGGAGAGCAACTCATGTGGGAAGACATGTCCATGATGAGCAGGCTCAGTCTGGTGAGCGAGCACCTGGATTTTAGCCACCAATCATGCCAGGACCTGGAGCTTTTGTATAAAGCACAACCATGCATGGAGGTCCTGACCATTGGTCAGCTGCAGTATTTCCAAGGCTGAAGGGAACACAGAAGGAGCTGGATTCCAGATAGAGGATGGAGTGGAAAGAAAGGCTGTGCCTGGAATATATACAACTTCAAGGAATTTAATCATGGATGAAGAAGAGGTGGGACAGAAGCCAGATAGGGCAATGGGATCAAGTGCTGACTTTTTCTTCTGCCTAAATAATTAGAGAGACCTATGGAAGCATAGAAACAAAGAAAAGGGATGTGGAGCTGAGGAAGTGTGTTTAACACACACAGTGGTCAACCTCAAATTCAAAAAAGCATCATTTCTTAATACTAATCCTCTCTGGTGACCTAGTGGCAAGAAGCTACATTGCAATTCCAAAGGCACGCAGTTCAAGGACACCAGCTGCTCCAAGGGAGATGGATGGGCAGTCTCCTCCTGTGTGTTTAACTGCCTCTGAAAACCTGCCAGAGGGTCAGATATGGGACAGTTCCTACTCAATGGTACACAACAACAACAACAACAACAATCCTCTCTTTAAAGAAAACAACATCATCTAGCATTAAAAGATTCTTTGGGAAAAAAATTAAAATAAAATAAAAAAGATTCTTTGAGTCAAAGATGCAAACTTGACCCTTTCAAAATAAATACTAAGTTAAACTTGCACATAATAATTTATCCTTTGTGAATATGATGATGTAAAATGTATTCCTTTGTGTTTGTTAATCTAATTTTAGGATACCAAGAACAACAGTGGAAAAAACTTTAACTTGCACATTTATACAATTATTTTTATAATTATAATCTGTAAAAACATTTCTTATTCAACAACACATAATAACTGTTCATAACTAAACAGTTCATAACTAAAAACAATATTATTTGTCAACTCCTACTTTATACGTTGTTTAACAAAATAAACTATAATGTATGTACTAAGAACCATTCTGTTTCTCTGGTAGACAAAAATTCAACAGATGATCAAGTTATATTTTGTTTCCAAATGTTAACAACATAATCAACGATCATAATAATCTTTTTTGAGCATTAGATAACCTTTTGAAAGTAGGAACTTTAGCAAGAATTATTTTAAAGACGAAAAGTTCAAGTACTACACATTGCTTCTTTCATTATAGTTATCATTTCAACAGAACCATTGAATTTTTAGAGACCTGTCAGGGTAATCAAAAGAAATCACAAAACCTTAGCTAACATATGCTAACTTTTCTTTGAGGAACAAAAGAAGCATTTTTGTTTGTTCCTCACCAGCAAACACCATGCCATCTAAAAGGAGTCCTTTCAGCGGCAATGTTAGCAGGGAAATTCAATTGTATTTAATTAAGTTCTTCCCTCAAAAAAACTGCACACAGAAGCCTCAGAGAGGTTATCAGAGGTCAAATGCCTGTCCTGACTTTCTGACCCTCCCAAACTGCAAAAGAAAAGATAGCGGTATCCCTGCTGCTAGGATGGGCTTCCACATTTGTGCCTCTCCCTTTCGGCTTTAATTTAATAGCAATCAGTACAATATGGCTGCTTTTTTCTGGACAATAGGACGTGCAGACGTTAGATTTACAGCACTGCAAGGGGCAAGATAGGAGACAAGGGAAGCCCTCTATGGCTTTTAAGGTTCAATAAGAACATCATTTTGAAACTCATAAAAAAAAAGCTTGAAAATCTACTTAACATTCATTGTTGTCAAAATGGACAGATGTGCACATGTCTGAAATCTTGTGCACTCTAGACTTTTCTCCAGTTGTCAGCTTTCTCACAGACACTTCTGAAATGGAACATGCTTGAATGAATAGGATTTGGTTCCCTTACTAAAACAAAACAAAACAAAACAAAACTTAATAAAAATAATTATGCTATCAGATAAAGTAGTTTGATGCTGATTGCCTTTAAAATGAAGTATAAATGTAGACATTCTAGTTTTCCAAATTCCAAAATTTTTCACCAATCCTCTTAAACCTTGTGAGGAGCACAAAGTATCGGCATAGGCTGAAATACTAAATGTATTTCATGAAACCAGACAGAAATTAGTTAACTCAAATGTTATTTGTGATCTTGACTGCCTAATGACAAATGAGTCCAGGCAGGGAACTTATTTTCTGAAACACATCTTGGCAATACTGAAGTGACCCTATGTAAGAAGATTGATTAAACCTAGGTCTCAGAAGAGATCTTAAAGATCTTTTAGTCCAATATCCAAACTGAAGTTTGGATTCTCGTAAGACTTCCACCCTGTTGTTAACCAGTCTTATGTTGGATATGTTCACAATCAATCCAAACTCACTGTTTCCTATGGTGGCACATTTCCAGAGAGGTAATCCATAAAAAGGAAAAATTTTAAAGCCTCAACTAAAAGGAGTCCTAAATTTGAAGTCTAGGGTCCACATTTAACTCTAGTTCTACAGTCAATTTAGGATCTTGAAAGATCGTTTAATTTCTCTGCACATGGAAAAAAAGAAAGTACACTTCATTGTGCTTATGCAAAACCTGTACTTGGACCAAGAAGCAGTCCTCAAGGAAACACTGTATGGGTTCAAAATCAGGAAAGGAGTGTGTCAGGGATGCATCCTGTCTCCATACCTTTTCAATCTGTATACAGAAATCATTCAGGAATCAGGGCTTTATGAGGAGATATGGAAAGCCAAACTTTATACCAAATATTACATGAAAATATGACTTTGAGTCAATTCCACCTGAATTTCAGAACCATCTCAGGAACAGGTTTGAGGCTTTGAACACTAATGAGCGAAGGCCAGATGAGTTGTGGGAGGATATCAAGGGTATCATCCAGGAAGAGTGCAAACGGTCATTGCAAAGACAGAAGAGGAAGAAAAGACCA
>NW_006399818.1:13918041-13921560 GCF_000299155.1 Elephantulus edwardii
AAGATCTTTGTGCCTAAATCAAAGGGTTAACTTTTCCTGTTTGGTTGCTCTTCAGCTTGAGCATCAACTCAGATCTGTCAAAGTAGCTACTTGAAACACTTCTTGTTGTACCTGTTGTTAAGTGCCATCAAATTGTTTAAAACTCATAGAGACCTTATGAACAATAGATTTGAACCTTGTCCTAACCTGTGCTGCGGCTCTGATAACACTTGATCTCATTGTTACAGTCAACTGTGTCAATCCATATTGTCAAGGGTCTTCCTCTCATTCACTAATCCTCTATCTTTCCCAACAAAGTATCTTTTTCCAGCACTGAGTACTGGATGGCTGTTGTTGTTATGTGCTGTTGAATTGCTTGCGACTCATAGCAACCCTATATACAATATCTCTGAAGCCTGCCCTGTCCTGAGCCAATTTTATTGACTCTGACACCCCAACCCCCATTACCCCAGTTACTATCAATCCAACTCATTGGGGGCCTTCCTCTCCTGTGCTGTCTCTCCATCCTTCTGAGCATATGCCCTTCTCCATATTTTGGTCCTTCCTTGTCATGTGCCCAAAGTAAGTGAAATGGAGCTTCAAAATCCTAGCCTCCAAGGAGAAGCTTGGTTTCACTCTCTCTTAGACAGATCTATTTGTTTTCTTGGTAGTCCATGGTACATTCAACATTCTTCTCCAGCACCACAACTCAGAGGCATGAATTTTTATTTTCTCATCTTTAGTCATTGTCCAGCTCTCTGATGAGTAGAAAGTAATTTTGAATACCGTGGCCTGGATTAAGTGCACCTTAGTCTCTAGACTGGCATCATTGCTTCTCAGTTTCTGGGGAGATCCCGGAGAGCAGATTTTCCCAGTGCATTTCATCTTTTGATTTCCTGACTGCTGGTGCCAAGATTATTGATTGTAGAGCTGAGCAAGCTGTAATTGTTAATAACCTCAATCTTTTCTCTATATGTCATGATGCTGCCAATTGGCCCAGCGGTGAGAAACTTCGTCTTCTCGATGTTGAGCTTCAATCCATATTGAAGACTACAGTCCTTGACATTCTGTAGCAAGTGCTTCAAGTTCTCCTCAGTTTTAGCAAGCAAAGTTGTGTCATCTGCATAATGCAGGTTGTGGATGAGTTTTCCTCCGATCCTGATGTCACACTCCTTCTCATAAAGCCCAGCCTCCCAAATGATCTGTTCTGCATATAGATTGAAAAGGTACGGAGACAGAATGCAACCCTGACACACACCTACCCTTATTTTGAACCATGCAGTGTTTCCTTGCTCTATTGTGAGGACTGGATTAGGAAGTTCTTTAAGAACTGCAGGTTTCATAGGAAAGATGCCATAACATTATCATTATCATGGGCATGTACAAGTCAAGGATGGGTAGGGAACATTTATTATCTTTGCTCTAAGTAATGCCCAGAAAATAACCATAGGAAGGACACTGGAGTCTAGAACTTTTTTCCTTTTTTAAATAAAGTTTTATTTTAATTGTGATTTTAATTAATATTTACAGAGAAGTTAGATTTTCATTCATTCATTGTTGCACATTCTACTCCCTTGCCCTTTCTTCCCCCTCCCCCGTTCACTTTAAAAAAAAAAATATGAATTCACTGCTTCACAATTACCTATTTTTCCCACCCTCCTAACACCAGCATTCTTTGCAATGACATATTTCTCATTCTGGGCTGTTATCTTACATATAATGCCTAATCAAATATTCATTTTAGACAGTTCTTTCTTTCATCTATTCCAAAGTAATGGTCATTATCTGTTTACTCTTATTCTATTCTCTTCCCACCCACCCCCATGTCAGACCTACTTTATAATAGTGGTGTTATGCAGTGTTTGTCCTTTTCTGACTGAAATATTTCACTCAATATGATGTGCTCCAGGATCCGCCATGTTGTGTGATGTTTTACAAATTCATTGTTTTTCAGTGCTGTGTAGTATTCCATTGTATGAATATACCACAATTTTTCTATCCATTCATTTGCTGCCTCCATCTCTTTGTTATTGTAAATAGCATGGCAATAAACATGGGTGTGCAAATATCTGTTTGAATGGAAGTTCTGGTTTCTTTAGGGTATATTCCCAATAGTGGGTCTGCTGAGTCAAATGGTATTTTTACTTCCAACTTTTTGAGAAAGCACCAGCCCACCTTCCATAGTGGTTGTACCACTGTACATTCCCAACAGTAGTGAATAAGGGTTCTAATCTCTCCACGACCTTACCAGCATTTATTGTTTGCTGCTCTGTTGAATTTTGCTATTGTTATTGAAGTGAGATGATACCACATAGTTGTTTTTATTTTCATCTCTCTGATAGCTAGAGATTTTGAATGTTTCTTCATGTGTTTGGTTGCCATCTGAATGTCTTCTTTGGTGAAGTGTCTACTAATATTCTATGCCTATTTGGGGCTATTGGGCTGTTTACATTTTTCTTGTTGATGTGCTGGAATATTCTATAAATTTTAGGTATGAGTCCCTTATCAGTTATGTCATTACCAATTTTTTTTCCAGTCTGTGGCTTTCCTTTTTACCCTGTTGAAGAAGTGTTTTGATGTACATAGGAATTTGATAATTAAAAGGTCCCATTCATCTATTGTTTTTCTTTCCTAGTTGTAGGTTTATTCTACAAGTATAGCTGAGATACAGAATTAATGCCTTGAGCACTGTGCTTTTTAAAGAACTGTCTATATATATGACAACAAACTGACATGAACAGCATGAAGGAGTAGATAGGAAATACAAAGTGCATAATGCAGCACATTATGCACAAGAATACAGAAAAGGAGGGTGAGAATGGTTGTGTAATTAAAAAACTAATTGGTTCCACTGAATTGTACACATAATTTACTGATTTATAGTCTCCTGTATATAGACTCAACAACAGCTAGTGTGAAAGAGAATAGGGGCTGTTTCCAGGGGTGGTTCTAGTTTTAAGGATCAGAGCAGGCCCGTCTCTTCCCTTCCAGATTAGCAACTTTGATTAAAAGTAGAAGACTTAAAAATTCAAACCCATTGACTCTGTCAGTAACAATGAGAATAGGGAGGAGACTAATAGTTTCTAAGTACATCTCAACAACTTGATACTCTAGATAAGAAAATGGAAAGATTAGGTGACAAGTTTAAAGATCTGCAGCTTCAGAATAGGGACATTTGAACTAAGCTCTATCTCTAAAGTTAAGTGATGGGATGCTAGCAGAAATTGAATTAGAAATTCAAACCCACTAGGAGCTGCAATAAGGCACACCTGCATCTGGCCATGGTCTTTTCAATCACTTGCTATGCATCTAAAAGCTGGGCAATGAATAAGGATGACAGAAGAAGAATTGACACCTTTGAGCTGTACTGTTGGGGAAGAGTACTGAATAACCCATGGACAGTCAAAAGAACAAACAAGCAAGTCTTAGAGAAGGTGCAGCCAAAGTGCTCCTTGAAAGAAGCAAAGAAGACAAAGCTTCATCTCACATATTTCAGGCACTAATGTCCAAGGGATGGTATGTTTCAAAAGGTGGAGGGGT
>NW_006399818.1:13922716-13945031 GCF_000299155.1 Elephantulus edwardii
GGGATGGGTGTGTCAGAGGCAATGCGATTGGCACAGGATAGAGCACAGTTTAGGGCTGTTGTACATAGGGTCGCTATGAGTTGCAAACGACTCGATGGCACATAACAACAACAACAACACAGGAGCTGCACTGACAACTCAGTTGCATGTAGTTCAAGTCCACCACTGGTTCATGGGGAAAGATGGGCAGTGATTTTCTTGGGTGATTTATTGCCTTTGAAGCCCACAGAGGGTCAGCTATATGTTCGTTTCAACCTGATGGTATGTAATGACGATTATCTCTGTGGAAGATTGAAGAGGCTGTCCGTTTCTGTAAATGCTGCAGCTCTGCAATCCTATGGGAAAGATCTACTGTGTCCTATGGGATCACAATGAGCTTGATGGCAATACATTTCATCGGGTTATAGACTTGACCATATTTGTCTTTCTTGCGAGCTCTGCTGGCCTAAACCACAGTGAGTTATTCTGCTAACCCAAAGGCCAGGTATCTTCACAATTTGAATCCCCCAGTGGCTTTTCAGAAGCAAGACGAACAGCTTCCTCCCATTCAGTTTACAGAAACCAACGGAGAGTCCTGATGCATTGGAAGTGGCTCAACAGAAGTGAGTTTTTAGTATTTTAATCTTTCTTAACATATAAAAAAACTTTAAAAGAAATAGTCATCTAAAGCAGGCCAATTGTAAATAGGTTATGCAAAACTTAGCAATATGTTCTTTCCAGAATCCTCTACTTTTCATTTATCTATTATAATGTTGTGGTTGGTGCCAATGAGTCAGCTCCTATTAATAGTGATCCTATGAACAACAGATCTGAAACTTACCCTATTGTACCCTCCTTACCATCCCCACCAGGCTCAAGACCTTTGTTACAGTCACTGAGTCAATCTATCTTTTCTTCCTCTCTTCCTCTGACCCTCCACCTTTCCCAGCATGATGTCTTTTTCAAAGGACTGGCCCGTTGTAATAACATGTCCAAAGTAAGTAAGACAGAGCTTTAGCATCCGTATCACTAAAAAATTGTGGGGAAATTGGCTGTCAGGGACCTCGCCGGAGTACTGATGAGCAATGATGTCAGTCTGGAGGCTAATGTGCACCTGATCCAGGCCATAGTCTTTGCAATCACTTGCTCTGCATCAGAAAGCTGGACAATGACTAGGGATGATAGAAAGCGAATTGATGCCTTTGAGCTGTGGTGCTGGAGAAGACTGTTGAGTATACCATAGACTGCCAGGAGAACAAACAGGTTCATCCTAGAGAGAGAGAAACCAGGCTGTTCCTTGGAAGCAGAGATTCTGACGCTTTGTCTGACATACTTTGGGCATGTTGCAAGGAGGAACCAGTCCTTGGAGAGGAACATCATGCTTGGAAGGGGGAGGGATGAAGAAAGAAAAGGAGACCATTGGTGAGATGGATTAATACAGTGATTGGGTTAAGGAGGGTAAGTGTGTCAGCAACAGTAAAGTTGGCACAGGATAGAGCAGATTTCAGAGCTGTTGTACATAGGGTCACTATGAGTCACAAGCGACTGAATGGGACATCACAACCACAACAACCACTAAAGAACACTCTGGAAATACTTCCTCCAGGACAGATCAATCTATTCCCTTGGCAGTCTTTTGCTCTTTAATCACTTATCAATCAACACAATTTAAAGGCATTAATTCTTATTTGGTCTTTCCTATTCATCGTATAATTTTTCAGGTGCCTACTAAGTAATTGAAAAGACCATAGTTTGAATGAAATGCACCTTTGCTCTTAAACTGGTATCATTGCTCTTTAGCACTTTAGAGATATTCTTAACAGCAAACTGTCTGCTCTTACCATGGAAGTATGTAAATATGTCTTGGAGAAGGTGCAGCCAGAGTGCTCCTTGGAGGCAAAGATGGTGAATCTTTTTCTCACATACTTTGGGCATGTTGCTAAGAGAGGCTAGTCCTTGGAGAGGCACATTATGCTTGGAAAGCAAAGGTCAGTGAAGGAGAGGAAGACCCCCAACCATGTGGACTCATGCAATAACTGCCACAATGGGCTGTAGTGTATCAGGCAGCGTGAGGATAGCACAGGCTAGGACAGGGTTCAGATCTGTTGTTCAATAGGGTGGCAATGGGTCATATTCAACTCGACAGCACCTAACAACAACGACCATGAAAGTTGATTGTGGATTGAAGTAAAATTAAATCGTTGACACCTTCAATCTTTTCTCCATCTATTATGATGTTGTCTACTGGTCCAGCAGTGAGAATTTTTGCTTCCTTGATTTTAAGGTTGGTAGAGTGCATGTGGCAGTCCTGATTTTAAAATAAAACAATAGAAAGTAAATTTGTGATACAGAAAATTTTACTGAGAGAGAGAGAGAGAGAAAAGACTGTGAGTTTACAACTGAGTGTTTTTAGTTCTATGCCACCCCAATGTCACTGCAAATCTGAAATCATTCAGAGCCCTATTTTTCCCTTATAGATGAACTGAATGGCCATTACAATGAGCCCTTGCGAGAAGCGACTGTGTTGTGAGTCTGTAAAGTGTAATTAGGAAGCCTGCACATGAATGCAGGTGCCACATCTGGACTTGTTTCCAAGGCAGCAAAACACCACCTGATACCCCAGTGGAAAGCCCACATTCTGGAACTCTTTCTGCAGAATAACATTTTGATTGCTTCCAAATTTTTAACCTTTTAATCAGTGCTAGTAAAATGTCGTTGTTCATAAGCCAAATGAGAGATGCACTGAACGCCAGCCCCTTTCTTAATGAACTGCATTTCGGCAAACACCACAATTGTAAACAGTAATAACAGAATAGAACTGTATTGAAACAGGAAGCTGGCTACGGTATTTAGCAGATAAACTAGAATAAAATTGAAAGCGACTCATCCCTCCCTCCACCTTTGAAGAGCAAATTGGGTTTTTCTTTTTGTGTAGGAGGCTGTGGCTTGAGCTAAGTAGAAATGAATAGCCCAGGGTCTGGAGGCTGGCCACATGAATTTGCTTCCTCCCTGAACTAGCTCCATGGCCATCAGTAAATAGCAATAAAAGTAATCATCTACTGAATGTCTACACTGTGACTGGTACTTTACATGTCTAAGCTTTTTAAATCCTTTATCATAGTCTGATGAAGCAGGTGTTCAAGAATAAGAGTGGTAAGTTAATCAATCACACAGCAGTACAGATATATTTGGTGATGGTGACTGTCATCTAGATATATGTAGCCATTGTCAACTAACATCCAATATGTCAGTTTGAAGACTATGGTGTGTCTGATTCAGGCCATGGTCTTTTTCAATCACTTGCCATGCATCTGAGAGATGGATAATAAATAAGGTTGACAGAAGAAGAATTGATGTCTTTGAGGTGTGGTGCTGCAAAAGATTACTGAATATCCTACGGACTGCCAAAAGAACAAACTGATGTTTGGGGAGAAGCACATAGTGTTTCTTGGAGGCAAAAATGGTGAAGCTTCATCTCACATGCTATGGGCATGTTGCTAGGAGAGACTACTCCTTGGAAAGGCACATCATGATTGGAAAAATCTTGAAGTGTTCTTTTGTTCAATGAATGCAACACTATTTCTCTTCAATTTACCATTGCTTGCATCCTTGATCAGATAACTGCCTGATTCAAAATGATCAACTTAAGTCCATTTCAGCTCACTAGTGACTAGGATCTCAGTCTTTATGGATGTCATTTCATTTTTTTTTACAACTTCTAGTTTGCTAGACCTTCTAATTTCCTCAACCAGATGGATTGGCACAGTGACTGCAGCACGTCAGAGTGTGAGGATGGCACAGGATAGGACAGAGTTTATATCTGTTGCTTATAGGGTCACAATGAGTCATGCTTGACTTGACGGCACCTAACAACAATAACCAGTTTCTAGATTCATTGTTGTTAGAGATGCCATCAAGTTGAACATGACTTATTGGGACTATGAACAATAGACATGAAACCCCGTCCGATCCTTTGTCATCCTCATCATCTCTGACACACTTGAGCCCTTTCCTGAAATCGTTGTGTCAGTCTGTCTGTTGGAGGTGTTCCTCTCTCTTACTGATCCCTCTATATTTGCAAGCACGATGTCCCTCTCTAAGGAAAACCCTCTCCTATCAACATGCCCAAAGTCTGAGACTTGAAGCTTCCTCATCCTTGCCTCCCAGAAGCACTCCGGCTGCACTTTCTCCAAAATATATCTGGTTGGTCTTTTGGCAATCCACAAGATACTCAGTACCCTCTTCCAGAGCCACAACTGAAAGGCAGAAATTCTTCTTCAGTCATCCTTATTCACTGTCCAGCTCTCAGGTGTGTAGCACCTGATTAAGACCTTAATCAAACACTTATTAATCTCCAGTTGATTTCATTGCTTTTAAATATTTTAGAAAGATCACTGACAGTGAATTTGCCTGACGCTCTACATCTCCTGATCTCCTGACTGCTGGTACCAAAGATGTCAATTGTTAACCCAAACAAGATTAAATCATTGGCGACTTCAATCTCTTCTCCCTCTATCACAATGCTGTCTGTTGGCCTTGTGGTGAGGACCTTTATTTTATCGATGTTGAGATGTAATCCATATTGAAGGTTGTCGTTCTTGAGCTTCTGAATCAAGTATGTCAAGGCCCTCCTCACTTTCATCAAGTAAGTTTGTGTCATCTGCAAAAGTCAGGATATTGGTCAGTCTCCCTCCAATCCTGCTGCCACCTTCCTCTTCATAAAGTCAAGCTTCATTAATTTCTTGCTCAGCATAGAGATCGGATTGGTATGGAGAAAGGATACAGCCCTGAAGCACATCCTCCCTAATTTTAAATCATGCAGTGTTCCCTTGTAGATGAATACTTCGTACATTATTAATGGAAGCTTGGAGTTGTTTCTCCTTATTTGGAGTCATGCCACAACAGCAAATGGGGGTCCTTCTTTGAGTGAAAGCTTTACTCCATCTGCATCATTAAAGGAGACTCCACTTAGAAGAGACAGCACTTCCTCAGTCATATTTGAATACCTTCCAATGTGAAGGCCTCATCTTCTGGCACTGGGTTCGACAATGCTCTGCTTCATAACAAGGTTATGAAGGGCCCATTATTTCAGAGAATCAGAGACCTCCACTATGAGTGACTACTAACATTTGAAATACCAGTGGCACAGCATGCAAAGAAACCACCACAGCATGACAAACTGTCAAACAAGTGATGGCCATGTTCCTCTTCCCTAAACTTTCATTGTCCTTATTGATTCTTTTAACTATCACCAGCTCCCCACCATCCTTGAGGATAGGCCTTTACCGTTTCTAGGACCTTCCCACAAGATTGCCTTTTCTTTGACCTAAGTGATAAATGAAGAGAAGATTAAAGTTGTCAAAGGATTTAGTTTTACTTGAATATACAATCAACACCTATAGAAGCAGCATTCAAGAAATTCTGATGATCTATCACATTGAGCAAATCTTCTGTCAAGAACCTCTTTCAAGTGATTTCAAGAACAGGGTTATCACTTTAAAGACTGAAGTATACCTAACTCAAGCCATGGTATTTACAACTGCTTCACAGGAGTGTTAGTTTGAGAACTAAGGTGCACCTTATTCAGACTACAGTCTTTTCAATCATTTGCTATGTATCTGAGAGCCGGACAATGAATAAGGATGATGGAGGAAAAAATGATGCCTTTGAATTATGGTGTTAGAGAAGAGGACTGAGTATCAATATCCCTCGGAAGGTGTAGACAGAGTGTTCCTTGGAGGCGAAGATGGTAAAGCTTCATCTAGCAGACTTTGGACATGTTGCCAGGAGAGACTCTTCATTGTGAAGGGCGTCATGCCTGGAAAGGTGGAGGGACAGTGAAGGAAAAGAAGACCCTCAACCAGATGGACTGACACGACAACTGCAGAAATGCACTTAAGTATGTCAGATACTGTGAAGCTGGTACAGGATAGGACAGGGTTCAGATCCAATGTTCATGGGGTCACAACGAGTCATACACAACTCAACAGCAACCAACAACAGCAACAACAACATATGCACAAGAAAGCTGGCCACTGAAAGAGGAAACGAAAGAAAAACTAATGCTTTGTAATTGTCTTAGCAGAGTACTGATTGGACTACCAAAAAAGGGGGGGAGTGCTGTTGTGTGTTAGGAAGTGTGAGGATGGTGCAGGACAGAACAGGGTTCAGATTTTTTGTTCATAGGGTCGCAATGAGTGGTGCTCAACTCCACAGCACCCAACAACAATAACCAAAAGAACAAAACAAATTTGTCTTGGATAAAGTGTAACAAGAGTGCTCCTTAGAAGACAGGAAAGGGAAACTCTGTCTCACATGCTTGAGGCATGTTATCAGGAAGGACTAGTTTCTGAGGAAGGGCATCATGGTAGGAAAATTAGAAGGGCAAGCAAAAGTAAGGAGGACCCTCAACGAGATGGACTGGCACTGTGATTACAATAATGGGCACAGCAGAGATTATAAGAATGGTGATCAGACATGGCTTCCTTCTGTCATACAGGCTGCTATGCGTTGGAGTTGACTAAATGTTGCCTAACAATAGCAATTTGTTCTGGAGGAGCCATGGTAGCTGAATGATTGAGCACTTGACTGATAACCGAAAATCAGCAGTTCTAACCCACCAGTGGTTTCATGGGAGAAAAGATTCAGCCATCTGCTGTCATTAAGATTTGCAACCTTGAAGACTCTGTAGAGCAGTTTCCCTCTGTCACACGGGGCATGTATGAATGAGAACTGACCCGATGGTACACAAGAATAAATGTGTCATGGTATTGGAAATGAATCTTAAATATCCTAAGGACTGTCAGAAGAAATCAAGCCTGGGTAGCTCACTCGGTGGAGATAGCCAAAACAAATCAGTCTTTGAAGAAAAAGAACCAGATTGCTCCTTAGAAACAAAGAAGACCAGACTTCATCTTGCTCACTTTGGACACATTGTTAGAAAAGACCGATCACTAGGAAAAGATACTGTATTTGGTATTATGGAGGCTGAGCGAAAATGGTAGAAACTGCCAATCAAACGGATTTGTACGATAGCCAATCAAAGAAGACCGAACAAGAGATGACAATGTTCAGTTTATTTTGAGTTGGAGCTAACCAGGCAGCACCTAGAAACAATACTAACAAATTTAAGTACACATGTCTGAAAAAATTCCTCATGTTACAGATCCTCCCTTTATTTCTGGTGGATTCTGGCTAAGTCAATGAAGTTACTGTATTATTCTTTTTGTTTTGTTTTGGGTTTGTTTTTGTTTTTGTTTTTCTTTTATATTATTCTTAATAATTAATTCACATTCTTTCCCGGGTCCCTCATCTAGACAACTCTGCTTCTGGGTGTAGACCATGGACTGGAGCATGAGAGTCATGGACAATCTTGGTGTTTAGAGGCAGCCCTTCCAATATCACCTGGGATATTAGATCTGCCCAGAGGACGGTCAACCAATGGACTGACTGGCTGCATCTTCCAAAGCAGGCTAGATCTCCGATCTGTTAAGAGGCAAGACCATAGGTTCTAATCTCAGACTCCTTGAATGCAAAGCACAGGCCTCTCCTACTCTTGGTTTGTGTATCGGTTGGTAAAGCCTCTGGCACGTAGCAAGCAATTAGTAGCTGTTGCTGCTTGCTTGCCTTTTCGTTTTTAAGACAGCTGCTGAATAATCAATCTTCTGCAAAATATCGTGACAGTCTGTGACTCAGGCTTTACAGTAACATATGCTTTCAGAGTTTAATTTGTTTCAACCAGGATTCAATGTGCTGAAAATCAGACTGCAAGATATTCATAATGAGGGATGGAGCACAATAGTCATCTTATGTGAAGAGCAATTATTTAACAGGGATTCGCGAATTGCTTGACGGTGTTTTTGTGCAGACAGGCACAGCTGCCATGCTGAGAAAGTGCCAAATTTTATTCTCTTCCTCCTCCCCCACCCCTTCCCTCTGTTTCCAGGAAGGGAAAACTCCTCTACCTTTTCTTAAAGGTTTCCTCATTCTCCTAGATGGGCCCACAGGGCTGAAGAAGAGGCACCTTTGTCTTTGTTTCACAGGGCTTCTTAATTGGCCTGGTCTCTGTGTGTTGATGTGAGCATGTGTGAGGTCGAATGTCATTCTGTTTGGGTTATTTAAAAAAAAAATTAAAATGTATGTGATTCAAAAGGTACGTGCACATTTATATGAAATGATATCAACATTGATATGAAAGTAATGTAGAAAGAGAGATTCTCAGGGCTTTTAACCACAAGAGTTGGTGAAGGCCACAGAATTGTTTTGTTGTGAACGAGAAGGGTTGGCAGTCAGCAAAGGCAAAGATCAAAATATTTATAAAAAGGGGAAATTGTCTTGGGAACTGGAAATCCAATGGGAGCCAAAGTTTCTCCAGTGAGGGTCTAGGTTGATCATTTTAAATTAACTCCACTATCTGTCAGTTTGTCATATTACTAGGGTTTTAGTGCTGCTGGGGGGCTGGACAATATGCCATCAATATTTCAAATGCCATCAGGGTCACCTACAATGAATGATTAGAATAGGGCTTCTACACTAGACAGACTAGGAGGAAAGGTCTGGTGATGTACTTCCAAAAATTAGTCAATGAAGCCTTACAGATTACAAAAAAAAAGCATTATCCTAACTTATCAAAGAGAGCCACCTGCTCAGAGAGGATCACATATTTGGTGAAGTAGAGAACCAGCAAGCCATAGAGAAACCTTCAGTGAGATGATCTGTAACAATGCAAATGCACTCAAATATGCCCATGATCATGAAGAAAACAAAAGACTGTAACCCTGGCCACCATCCATCCGTCATTGTCAACTGGAGACTTTTAACAAGACTATGCTAGAATCTACCAGCAGCTCCACAGGAGAAAGATGGGCAATCTCCTTCCGTGCCATTAATAGTCTCCAAAAAATCCACTAGAGTCAGCTGTGAGCTGGTTCCAGCTTCATGGCAATGAGTTGGTGAATCATTCATATTCAATTCATGTGAATCAATCATACTCTTGAAGCTGGAGAACATATGATAGAATTCTAAACCTCAAGCAGTAGTGAATTAATTCCTATACCATGTGTTTTCTTACTGCTACAGGCGAGCTCCTGTGGCCTCTTGCTACTACAAGATGTTAATGCTGCCAACCCAGTGGAAAGTCGTTTGAAGGAAAAAAGATGGGCAATCTCCTCCTGTGCAATTTATGTTGTTGTTGTTGTTGTTGTTATGTGCCGTCGAGTCGTTTGCGACTCATAGCGACCCTATGCACAACAGCCCTAAACCCTGCTCTATCCTGTGCCAACCGCACCGCCTCTGACACACCCATCCCGATTACCCCAGTCACCGAATCAATCCATCTCATAGAGGGTCTTATGGGCTCTGAAAACCCACTAGAGGATCTAGGATTCTAACTTGATGACAATGAGGAACAACAATCTTAACTACTGCAGCAGGCAGTTGAAACAGAGCTTTTTAAGGAGGAAAAAGAAAAATATTTTTACACAGAAGGATGAACTTTATAAATTCTCCCTGTACTACACCGGCAAAAAAGGAACTATTGTTTCATATTTTATGTGACTGTAATTTTTGTTTTATTTTCTCCAAGTTAGTAATCTTGAGAATTAAATTGTAATTCTTCAACTCTGTTTTAAGCTTCTATATTTAGAGCCCCTTTTTTCCAAAGCAAGCTACACCACTAATGAGTTAAATGTGTTTTTACAGACTTTCACAAAAGCTATTACAACTAATAAGGGCAAATACAATGAGGTGGGTTTTAATGTCGAGATTATTCTGTAAAGAAAAAGGACCTTTCTCCTCCCCCTCACTCCAAAGCCTAGACTTTGATGACTATTCTTTGATGCTTAAACTTCCATATGTCACTAGAACAAAAGCTACACAAACGTTTACCCCATATTCTTTGGGCCTGTTGTCAGGAGGTATCAGGTCCTGAGGGGGGCGGGGGGAAGACTACCTGTTGGAAAAGGTAGTTGTTGTTGTTGTTATGTGCCATCAAGTCGCCTACGACTCATAGCAACTCTATGTACAACAGCCCTAAACCCTGCTCTATCCTGTGCCAATTGCACTGTCTCTGACATACCTATCCTCAATGTTAGATGGATCTTGGCTGAAAGCAGGGAGTACCAGAGAGATGTCTATCTGTGTCTCATCGACTATGCAAAAGCATTTGACTGTGTGGACCACAACAAACTGTGGCTGACTCTGAGAAGACTGGGAATCCCAGAACACTTGATCATGCTTATGTGAAACTTATACATGGACCAGGATGCAGTCATCAGAACAGAGCAAGGAAACACGGTATAGCTCAAAATTGGGAAGACTGTACCCCAGGCATGTGTCCTACCTCCATACCTTTTAAATCAATATGCAGAACAGATTATCTGGGAGGCTGGGCTCTATGAGGAAATGTGGCATCAGGATTGGAGGGAGACTCTTCAACAATCTCTGTTATACAGATGACACAACCCTGCTTGCTGAAACTGAGGAGGATCTGAAGCACCTGCTGCAGAAGGTCAAGGACTGCAGCCTCCAATATGGGAAAGGTAGAAGGTCAGGAAAAAAGAGCAGGACATCAATGAACTGAGCTGACCCAGTGATGTAGCAATGGGCTCGAGCAAGGTGAGGAAGGCACAGGACAGGGCCAGCCAGGCTCCAATCTGCTGTTCAGAGAGTCATTATGAGTCATGGTAAACTCAATAACAAGCAACAAAAACCTAACTGACTATGTCTAGTAGAGTATGACTCCATCTCAAAATTCAACTGTTTTGAATATGTAAATCACTCTCCTCACTACTTAGTAGATTGTCAACACTGAGCCTAAATGAAAATGAATACTATGATGGGATTACTATGAAATCAGTGCAACTTTTGCCACTTACCCTTTAAATGACCAATATTTTAGTATGTTTCATGAGAAAGTCTGTGGTGTGGTAAATGATCCTTTTCAAGGTAAACTTAATCATCTTATAGCACTAACAGTTTTCTCCACTGCTTGTCTTTCTTTTTTTTAATTTTTATATTATACTGGTTTACTTACAAAGTTTGTATACATTGTTTTTCACTCCTGATCTTTTCCCTTTCCTTTATGTATCCCGCCCTCCAACAATCAAATTGTATGACCCTGTGATTAAGCCTCCTCTATCTTTCGCTACGCAACCCCTTACCCATCCTCACCCCTCTGGACTGTTGTCAAGCAAATAATACTTAATCTTATATTTATTTTAGACAGTTCTTTCTCTCCCCTCCCCTCCTTAGATCCTCGTACTCATTTTACAGTAATGGTTCTTTACAGTATTTGTCTTTATGAGACTGAGTAAGTTCACTCAGCATAATGCTCTCTAGTCTTTCCCATGTTAGGTAGTAATTCACAAAAGCATTGCTCCTGCATTCTACATAGAATCCCATTTTGTGAATGTACCATAATTTCTCAATCCATTTCATTGTGGAATGTCCAACGGCTTGTCTTTATAATCTCTCTGCTCTAATTGATTACCTGTATTGACTGAGATTGACCTCCCTAATGAATAGTTAACACTCAGATTATTTTCTATGCTCAGAAGTCATCAAAAGCTTTCCAAATGCCTTTATTTGGCAATCAGGATCTTCTGGTCGAGCTATCTGAAGCTCCTTCCTAGCATAAGTCAATATTCCTCTCTGTGCACTCCTCTTAGATTCCATTTACACAGCTTCACTGTTCTTTTTTCTATTTTTTAATTGATATTTTAACAAAAGTTTACAAAAAACTTGGATTTCCATTTATTCATTGTTGCACATTTTCCTCCCTAACTTCCCACCCCATTTCACTTTTCTCTTTAAAAAGATTCTTTTACTGTTACACAAGTTCCTCCCTACCTCTCCCCTGCCCTAGTCCACTTTGCTATGCACCTCTTATTTTGGACTGTTGTCAAGCAAATAATACTTAATCTTGTATTTATTTTAGACAGTTCTTTCTCTCATCTATTTAAATGCAGTGTTCATTATTTATCACCTCTTTTCTTAGTTTCCTCCCAACCCCCATATCAGTCCTATTCTGTAACAGTGGCATTACACAGTATTTGTCCTTTTTTGAATGAGATATTTCACTCAGTATAATGTCCTCCAGGGTCACCGATTTTATATAATCTTTTATGAGATCTTTGTTTTTCAGTGCTGCATAGTAGTCCACTGTGTGAATATACCACAGCTTCTCTGTCCATTCATTTGTTGATGGGCAGTTGGGTTGCTTCCATCTCTTTGCTATTGTGAACAACACAGCAGTAAACTTGGGTGTGCATATATCTGTTTGGGTGGCAGTTCTAGTTTATTTAGGGTATATCCCCAGTAGTGAAAAGGCCGGGTCAAATAGTATTTCTATTTCCAACTTTTTGAGAAAGTGTCATACTGACTTTCAGAGTAGTTCCACCATTTTACATTCGCACCAACAGTGAATAAGGGTTTCAATTTCTCTAAAACCTCACCAGCATTTATTATTGTTTGCTGCTGAATTTTGCTATTTTTAGTGGGGTAAGATGGTATCTTACAGTTGTTTTGATTTGCATCTCTCTTAGAGCTAAGGATTTTGAACATTTCTTCATGTGTTTGTTGGCCATCCGAATGTCTTCTTTGGTGAATTGTCTGTTAATATCCTGTGCCCATTTTGCAAGTGGGTTGTTTAACTTTATTTTGTTGAGGTGCTTGAGTATTGTATAAATTCTAGATATAAGTCCCTTACCTTACATGCCATTACTAAATATCTGTGGCTTCCCTTTTTACCCTGTTGGAGAAGTTTTTGGATGTGTATAGGGATTTCACTCTCAGAAGATCCCATTCACCTATTTTATTCTGTCCTAGTTGAAGGTTTTTCAAGATGCTTTGAAAACTGTTCATGTTGTAGATTAGGGCTTCTAGAGTTCTTCCAAGGATTTCTCTGATGGTTACCCATGGTGGATAGTGTTTGAGCTCCCCAATTAAAACAAGCTTGGAAGCCGGAGTAGCATCTACTTCTTAAATAGCTTGCCTTCCAGAAACTCCGTGAACTTGGAAAAACTATCAAAGTTATAGAAATATTCAGGTCTTTCATTCGTAGGGTCACTATGAGTCATCTACAACTTGACGGGACTTAACAACAACAACAACATGGTGTGAGGTATGGGTCTTGCTTTAGTTTTCTATAGATAGTTTTCTAATTTTGCCAACACCATTTGTTTAAAAGGCTTTACTTTCTCCATTTATTTCATATCCTTGTCAAAAATCAGTTGACCATAGGTAAATGAGGTGATTTCTGGGTTTTCCATTATATTCCATTGATCTATGTGTCTTTCTCTGTACCAGTACCACACTGTCTTGACTACTACAGCTCTGTAGTAGGATTTGAGCTCAGGGCATGAGGGGGTGAGATGCCTCCTACCTTGTTTCTCTTTTTCAGGAGTGCTTTGCTTATTCAGGGTCTCCTTCCATTCCAGATGAAATTGCCTTTTCCATCTCATTGAAGAATGGAATTGGTATTTGTATTTGGATTGCACTGAATTTCTAGATTGCCTTTGGCAGAAATGTCATTTTCACAATATTGAATCTCTTTTTGTTTGTTTATTTCTTGGAGTAATGTTTTGTAATTTTCCTTGAATAGATCTTTTGTGTTTCTAGTTAGTTTTATTCCCAAGTATTTAATCTTGTGATTAGCTATTGTTATGGGATTATTTTTCTTAGCTCCAGTTCTGTATTTTCTTTGTCACTGTAGAGAAATCCAACAGATTTTTGTATGTTGATCTTATATCCTGCCACTTTGCTGAATTGGTTGACTATGTCCAGTAGTTTTCTCACTGAGTCGTTAGGGTTTTCTAAGTAAATTATCATATTATCTGTATATAGAGATAATTTTACCTCTTTTTTTGCCAATGTGGATACCTCTTATTTCCTTCTCTTGTCTTACTGCTATCACTAAAACTTCCAATACAATATTGAATAGGAGAAGTGATAGTGGGCATTTTTGCCAAATTCTGATTCTCAAAGAGAATGCCTTTAGTCTAGTCTTTCCCCACTGAAAATTACATTGGCTCTTGGTTTTGCACATATACTTTTTTTTTTTTATGTTGAGGAAATTGCCCTTTAGTCCTATTTTGTTGAGTGTTTTAATCAGGAAAGGTTGTTGGATTTTGTCAAAGGCCTTTTCTGCATCAATTGATAGGTGCATGTGTTTCTTGTTCTTTGCTTTGTTTATGTGATGAATTACACTGGTTGTTTCTCTTAAATAAATAAAAGAAAACAGAAAAATAATTTAAACCATCAACAAAATCAGAAGATGGTTCTTCATAAATGTCATTGAAATCAACAAAACACCAGCAAAACTAACAAAGGAAAAGAAAGAAAAGACACAAATAATCTGAATAAGAGATGAAAGGGGCAATGTCACAACAGAACCAATTAAAATAAAAAGGTTATAAATGGAATATTATGAAAAACTATACTCAAACATATATGAAAACCTAGAGGTAAAGGGCAAATGCTTAGAAATTCACAACCTACCTAAATTGACACAGACTGAAATTAAACACCTGAACAGACACATTAAAAAAAAGAAAAAAATGGAAAGGTAACAAAACAACTTCCAACCAAAAAAAAAAGCCCTAGACCCGATGGTTTTACAAGTAAATTTTACCAAACATTCAGAGAAGAATTGTCATCAATTCTACATAAAGTATTTCAGAAAACAGAAAAAATGGAATTCTCCCAGACTCATTCTATGAAGCAAACATATCCTTGATACCAAAGCCAGGTAGACACCACCAAAATAGAAAACTATAGGCCAATATTGCTCATGAACATAAATGCAAATAATCCTAAATAAAAACCTGGCCAATAGAATCCAAAAGTACATTTTTTTAAAATGTGCTAATAATTGGAGTCTGCTCACTAACAGTGAGTCATGGAGCAGCCACCCGGGGCTGCTACACTGAGGGTGCAGAGAGGGGTGCCTGCCTACGGCTGCCTCGGAGCAAAAAAAAAAAAAAAAATAGATTATTTATAAATTCTAGATATAAGTCACTTACCTGACATGCCATTATTAAATACTTTTTCCCAGTCTGTGACTTCCCTTTTTACCCTGTTGGAGAAGTTTTTTAATGTGTATAGGGATTTAAATCTTAGAAGATTCCATTCATCTATTTTATCCTCTCATGGTTGTAGATTTTCCATTGCTTGGAAGACTGTTTATGTTGTGGATTAGAGATTCTAGGGTTCTTCCAAGCTTTTCTTTAATGAGGCTCAGGCTGTATCCCTATGACTTCAGAGGTTCAAGAAAATGACAGAATTTGGTTACTACCAAATGTATTAGGAGAAAGAGACAGTATCTGGGTAAAGATCACTGTGGCTGATTTGCTTCTAGAAGTGGGTAGGTGTACTTATGGAGAATATTTTGGGATCTTGGAATGACAATGGGAAAATATTTTCATGGCTGTGCTTCTATTAATAAGTATCTCCCCTGAAAAGAGTGATTATAGTAAAGAAATAGAAATAATTTTAATTATAAGTCACAAGATAGACTTTGTAAATATCAAGTTTACAAATGACTGTTGATTCAGAAGTGTTCTTTTCTGAACCTCTTTGTCCTTGAGACACCTTGCTCCCACCTCTTGGACGGCAGTACCAACAAAGAACGCTTTGTGAAGCAGATCTTAGATACACACACACACAAGCATATGAAACTGCTCTAAGGATAAATTGAGCTCTAATATATGGAAAATAGATCGAACATTTCTGTTTTCAGGACTGGTTTTGTACTTTGTTTTTATTAAAATGTATTTCATTTAAAAAAATATAATTCACCATGACCAAATGGGATTCATAACAGGCATGCAAGGATGGTTCAACATAAGAAAAACAATCAGCTCCACTGTTCTTGACAGTCTTTGTACATTCCTAGCTGTAAGACAACAGCATGCCCTTCCTTTTGTCTTAGATTCTCTTTTTTCCTTATTTGCATCCAAGTCCCTGTCTTAATAATATGTGAGATCAGTCTTGCCATTGTTGTTTGATGCTATCTATTTGAATATGACTCACAGTAACTCTGTGAACAATGAATCTGAACCTTGTCCTATTCTGTACCATCCTCATCATCTCAGATACACTAAGAGTCTATTGTTACAGTCACTGTCTCAATCTATCTCACTGAAGGCCTTCCTCTCTTTCGCTGATCTGGGAACTCTCCAAGCATGATGTCCTCTTCTAAGGGCATGTCCTTTTTAACAATATGTTTAAAATATGTAAGACAAAGCTTCACTATCCTTTCCTCTAAGGACCATCCTAATACACTTGCTCCAAGATTCTCTTCACTGGGCCAATTGGCAGCACTGTGACATATGGAGAAAAGATTGAGGATGTCAACAATTATAGCTTTCTCAGGTCCACAATCAGCACTCTTGGCACCAGCAGTCAGGAAATCAAAAGATGAATTGCACTGGGAAAATCTTCTGTCAGGGACCTCTACAGAGTACTGGAAAAAAAGAGGATGTCATTGTAGAGACCAAGATGAGCCTGATCTAGACTATGGTCTTCACAACTATTTGCTATGCATCAGAGAGCTGGACAATGACCAAGGATGACAGAAGAAGAATCAATGTATTTGATTTGTGGTTCTGCAGAAGAGTCTTGAACACACCATGGACTACCAAGAAAACAAATAAATCTAGTTTGGAGAGGGTGAAATAAAATTTCTCCTTTGACACTCAGATTTTGAAGCTCCATCTCACATACTTTGGGCACGTGGCCAGGAGGTACAAGTTCTTGGAGAAGGACATCATGCTCAGATGGGTAGAAGAACAGCACAGGAGAGTAAAGACCTCAAATGAGATGGAGTGATACAGTTAACTGGGGCAATGAGGCTAGGTGTGTCAGAGTCAGTGAGACAAGCTCAGGACAGGGCAGGCTTCAGAGATACTGATGATAGGTTGCTATGTGTTGCAAGTGACCAGACAGCACATAACAATAAAATGACAATATGCTCAAAGTATATGAAAGGAAGTTTCACAATCTTTCATCTAAAGAGTGCCCTGGTTGCATTTCTTCCAAAATAGATTTGTCTGCTCTTTTGGCAGTCCATCTCATATTCAATACTCTTATCCACAATTCAAAGATATTGATTCTTCTTGGTCTTCCTCATTTGTTGTCCAACTTTCACATGCGTAGGAAACAATGAAAAAAATGCCATGGCTTGAATCAGATGTATCTTAGTCTTTAAACTCATATCCTTGAATTTTGACACTTTAAACAAGTCCTTGACAGCAGATATATCCAATGCAACTTACTAAGTGTAACAAATCTTTTTATTTCTAGACTGCTGCTACCATAGGTATTGATAGTAGTGACTCTCTTGTTAGATGCTTAAACAAATTTCTTGAATGGCTGAATGAATGGATGCAAATATGAATATGAGAAAGAAAGATAGTAGTTAGATTGATGAATGGATAAATTAATCAATGGATAAATTTACAGATTAGTCAATGACAGGATGAATGACTAGATGAATTGTTGACCTTATTATATGAGAATAAGAAAAACAGAACTCACATCTTACAAAGTCAGTTGACAGGGGAAAAATAATCTGAATAGGGATGTTGGTTTAATCCTCTAGTCCTAGTCTAATGAAATTTTGTCCATAGATATCTTTTTAGACTTTATCTCTGAAACTCTGCCTTTTGGCCAAGAACTATTTAGAAGAGCTATTTATTCCTAGCATGGAAATGGTATTTCAATTTAATCTCACCCAGATCTGCTCCTAAAGTGCTAGTTTACCCAATCCTCCCTCTGATGATTGGGGAAATATTTTGGTTTTGCAATATTCCTTTTTAATTATTATTTTTAGCTAAAGGAAATGTTAGGAAGTAAAAAAAAGAATCATAGTTGCTTCATAAGTATGCATTTTACATGGTTATTCTTATCATGGAACATTATATTGTAGGCATTTTTCAGCTGCTATGGTTTTAGGTTTAATATTTTAAACATATTGGTCATCCTTCCAAGGAAGCTCTGGTGGTGGTGGTCTTCAGGAGTTGAACTGCTAAATCAAAAGCATCATCTCTCTGGTGATTTAAATCCACCAGCCATTCATTCCAAGGGAGAAAGACGGGAAAACACCTCCCGTGCAATTTACAGCCTCTAAAAACCCCCTGGTAGATCAGCTGTGAGTAGCTTCTGACTTGATGGCATGGTGTTTAAATGAGTGTTTTTTATGTTGGGTCATAGTATCCTTTAGCCTATTGTATCCTCCACAACTGAAAACTTTGCATAATCACAATTAGAGGGAGAAAGAGTTAAAAGGTAATGAAGACTTTCCAGCACAAAAGCTCTACCCCTACTTTTCTCTCATGCTAATACAAAACCTATACTTTTACCAAGAGGCAGTCATCAGAACAGAGCAAGGAAACACTGCATGGTTCAAAATTGGGAAGGGCGTACATGAGGGATGTGTCCTATCTCCATATCTTTTCAACATTTATACAGAACAGATTATCTGGAAGGCTGGGCTCTATGAGAAGTGTCTGCATTATGCAGATGACACAACCCTGCTTGTTGAAACTGAAGAGGACCTGAAGTGCTTGCTGGAGAGGATCAAGGACTGCAGCCTTCAATATGGATTGAGGCTCAATATCAAGAAGACAAAGATTCTTGGCAACATCAGGATGGATTGTGAAGAGACTGAGATTGTTAACAACTTTAGTCTGCTTGGCTCCACAGTCAACACTCTTGGCGCCAGCAACTAGGAAATTCAAAGACATATTGAGATAGGAAAGTCTGCTGTTAGGGACCTCTCCAAAGTACCAAAGAGCAATGGTGTCACTCTGAAGAGTAAGGTGCATCTGATACAAGCCATGGTCTTTGCAATCACTTGTTATGCATCAGAGAATTGGAGAATGACTAAGGAGAATAGAAGGAGAATTGATGCCTTTGAGCTGTGGTGCTTGAAAAGTGAGGGAACCATGGACTGCTAAGAAAACAAACAGATTCATCCTGGAGAGGGTTAAACCAGGCTTCTCTTTGGAGGCAAGGATTCTGGGGCTTCATCTGACATATTTTGGACATGTTGTAAGGAGTACCAGTCCTTGGAGAGGGATATCATGCTTTGGAGGGTGGAGGGACAGCACAGGAGGGGAAGGCCCTCTATGAGGTAAATTGATTAAGTGACTGGGGTAATTGGGATGGGTGTGTCGGGGGCAGTGTGATTGGCACAGGACAGAACAGGGTTGCTAAGAGTCACAAGCAACTTGACAGCACAAAGCAACAACAAAATCACGAGTTAAAATGCAAAACATAGAATCTAGTCATACGTTTAAAATGCTATTTACAAAATGTGGTGCTTTACTACAAAAATTACTTACAAAATTTCTCCATGACTCTCCACAAGGTGTCCAGGGGTAGTTAACCCATCTTTTTCTTGCAGAGCACCTGATAGATTCGAACCTCATACCTTTGTGTTGGCAGCAAAACTCCTCTGTATATGTGAGCCACCAGAGTTCATACGTGTAATGTGCCATTGAGTGTTATGTGTCACATAACTCACTAGTGTTATGTTCCATTTAGTTAACTACAACTATAGCTCATTATGACCCTATAAACAATGGTTCAGAACCTTGTCCTACCCTAAATCAACCTCACCACCTCCAACACACTTGAAACCATTGCCACAGTCACTGTATGAGTCCATCTCACCCAGGATCTTCCTCTCTTGTGTTGACCTGTAACCCTTCAATATTCTTCTCTCTGGCACTACAGCTCAAATGCATAGATTCTTCTTCTGTCTCCCTTAGTCATTGCCCAGATCTCAGCTACATAGTAACCAATTGAGAAGACCATGCCCTGGAACAGACGCACTTTAGTCTTTAGACTGGCATCATTGCTATTTAGCACTCTGGAGAGTCAATGATAACAGATTTTCCTAATGTAACTTATTGTTAGGTGTACCATCAAGTTGGATCCAACCCATGGCTGACCCCTCAGTGGTTTTTAGAGGCAGTGAATCACATAGGAGAAGATTGTCCATTCTTCTATGGAGCAGTTGGTGGATTCAAACCTTGTCCCTTCAGGATTGTAGTGCATCTTCTTGCCACTAGGCCACTAGTGTTCCTATAGTGTAACTAGTCTTTTGATTTCCTGACTACTGGTGCTGTGAGTGTTGATTATGGATCTAAGTAAGATGAACTGTGAACAACTTCAATCTTTTTCCCATTTATCATGACGCTGCTTTTTGGTCCAGTGGTGAGGATTTTTGTTTTCTTGATGTTGAGATACAATCTGTATTGCAGGCTGTAGAATTCTTCTCAATGTTAGCCACAATTTGTTGTAATCCACAGAGTCAATGGCTTTTACATAGTCCAGAAAACACAAATAGACATTCTTCTGGTACTCTCTGCTTTCAGTCAAGATCCATCTGACATCAGCAATGGTATCTCTAGTGCCATAGCCTCTTCGAAACCCAGTGCATATTTCTGGTAGTTCTCTGTCAAAGTAATATTCTAGTCATTTTTTATAACCTCTAGCAAAATTGTGTTTGCATGTGACCTTAATAATATTGTTCAATAATTTCCATATTCTCTTGTAACACCTTTTCCAGTAATGGCAACAAGTATGAATCTCTTCCAGTCAGTTGTCCAGGTAGCTGTCCTCCAGATTTCTTGGCATGAACTGGTGAGCAGCATGAAGCTGTTTGTTAAAATATGTCAGTTGGTATTCTATAAATTCCTGGGGATGTATTTTTCTCAATTTCTTCAGAGCAGCTTAAACATCTTCCTTTAGTGCCATTGATTCTTGATCAGATGCTACTTCTTGAAATGGTTCAGTATCAGCCAATTCTTTGTGATGCAGGTATTTCCTGTATCCCTTCCATCTTTTGATACATCCTGGATCATGAAAGATTTTACCCATTAAAAAAAAATCAGTATTGCAACTCAAAGCTTGGATTTGTTCTTCAGATCCTTTGGCTTGAGAGATATTGAGCAAGGTTTTCTCTTTTGATTTTCTGAATCCAGTACAGTTCATTATAATACTAAATATATATTAAAAACACATAAGTTACAGGAGAGCCTATGTACTTTTTAACAATGGCTTCTACATCTTTGTAACCTCAACCTCTTAGTGTCTAGATTGCCAGATAGGTGCCAGGAAAGAAAAGGGGGAAAAAAGACTGTTAAAGAGAGGCAACTTCACATGAGAACAATCAAGGGTTTAAAAACTAGAAAACACTTTAGAAAGCATGTTGTGGTGGTGGTGGCTATGTTCTGTCACATTGCCTGTGACTCATAGCAACCCTGTGTACAATATAGTTATACTAAAATATCAACATGATCTATAAACTTCATTGTCTTTGCATTGAAACTGACTCATAGTTGACCCTCTATTGGCTTCTGGGGCTATAAAACCACACAGGAAGAGATTGTTCATCTTTCTCCCTTAAGTGACTGGTGGATTGGTGGATTTGAACTACCAGAGGAACATAGTCTTTGGGTTAGCAGCACAACTCCCTACAGACTAGGTTACCAGAGCTTCCTGATACATCAGCCAGGAGCAAAAGAAATGTTTCCTGATGAACTACAGTACAATGGGATTGATTCAGGCCAGGTCAGCTCCAAATCAACTGAAGTGTTAAATGACATCTATGCAGTTATTAACAGAAAAGATAAGGAGCCCCAGGGGGGCATCAGCTGCTTAGCATAACTGCTAACAAAAAGGTCTGAGGTTCTAAACCCCCAGACACAGCACAGAAGAAAGAACAAGCAGATCAGCTCCCATAAAGATCACAGGAAACACTATGAGCGGTTCTACTCTGTGCAATTTTGTTTCTGAATCAGCCTATGCAAAAAAAGTTACAAATAAACTGTTCAACTTGGCAAGATCTTTTCTCAAAGAGCACACACCCTGAAGTACATTAGTCCTTTTCCTTCATTCTATATACCTGGTACATGCCCCTACGCCAAAGGAAGTAAGAGATAAAGAAAATATACCCTTTGCATCTAAAATATATTCACTGGGGCCAGAAGGCTATTTTTATGTACAATGAAGTATTGAACTTGATTGAGTATGGTATTTAATTACCAAATTATTTCTTAAATAATGAGGTGCTACTAAAAAATGGAATACATTAAAAAGTTGTAAAAGGGGGCAAATGGAATACATTGGAGAGAAAGGTTTATTTTTGAACAATTCTTTGTCTTATTCAAATCCCATGAGATGCACGGTAATGGTCTGGAATCCTATGAAGGTCATGACTAAAAGACAAAAAGGACAAAATCCAAAATTCTTTTAAAGGGATTAATCAAAAGGGAGCTTTGCATCACTTTCTTTTTTTTTATTACATTTTACTAATTTTTTATTTATT
>NW_006399818.1:13946893-13957394 GCF_000299155.1 Elephantulus edwardii
CAAACCCTCCCCCAGGTCCACTCCACCATCGCTCTAGACTCCTGTCATGACAGAAATGCCTAATCACGTATCTCTTTTAAACAGTTTTCTCCCTCCTCTGTTTCAGTGCAGTATACATTATTGAACCCATCTTACTCAGTCTCTCCCCAACTCCAAGGTCAGTCCCGTTCTACAATAGTGGCACCATGCAATATTTGTCCTTTTGTGACTGGGATATTTCACTCAGCATAATGTTCTCCAGAGTCAACCATTTTCAATAGTATTGCCTGAGTTTCTAGTTTTTCAATGCAGCATAGTATTCCATTGTGTGAATATACCACAGCTTCTCTATCCATTCGTTTTTTGATGGGCATTTAGGTTGTTTCCAACTCCTTGCTGTTATGAACAAAGCTGCAATAAACATGGGCGTGCATATATCTGCTTGGATGTCATTTATGGTGTTTTCAGGGTATATTCCCAGTAGTGGAATTGCTGGGTCAAATGGTATCTCTATTTGCAACTTTTTGAGAAAGCGCCACATCGCTTTCCACAGGGGGTTGCACCATTTTACACTTCCACCAAGAGTGAATAAGGGTTCCAGGTTCTCCACAACCCCTCCAGCATTTGTTATTCGCTGTTCGGTTAAATTTTGCTATTTTGACTGGGGTGAGATGATATTTCATAGTTGTTTTAATTTGCCTCTCTCTTAGAGCTAGGGATTTTAAGCATTTCTTCATGTGCTTGTTAGCCATCTGAATGTCGTCGTCGGTGAAGTGCCTATTCATATCCTGTGCCCATTTTTCTATTGGATTATTTACCTTTATCTTGTTGTGGTGGTCCCTTTCAAGAAATAACTTCCTCAAATGGAAGACAATTGGCCAACAATTCCATTTTACTGAGCTTCACATTAATACAACAGCAATTATAGTTCAACAAAAGCAATATCCCAATTCACTCTTGTTTACAAGGTAACAACTCAGGCCTGGGAGTTTTGAAAATAAAATGATGGGCTAGACACACGCCAGTGAGGGAAAGAGAAGGGTGGGATTTAAGGCTTTTTACTGGATGTGGTACATTTCATTAGTGGTTCTGCGTCTCCTGCTGGGCTCTTCTTTCTAAGCCTTTGTGTGAGGTTTTCCTTTTAAAATGATACCTCCATGCAAACGTCCCACATTAATGTTAAGAAAACACTTTGCACAGACCCCGGAAACCTGTAGAATGGCTGTGGAAAGCACGGGCAATTCTTTTAAAAGCAAAAATAAAGAGAATGAAGTGAAATATTTTAGGTTGCCCTAGCAGGTGGGTACTGGGTGGTTAGAAAACCTGAAACAAGCTGTAAGTGTAGCAAGAGAGAAAGACACTGTGTTCCAATAATCCCAATGAAACAAAATTGCAGACCTGGGAGCATGGGGTGGGGGAACCTTCAAAAGAAAAATAAAACAATGCTCCCGAAATGGGCCCGATTATGTGGGTCACTGCATACTGTGTATTTCCTCTGTAGCATTTTATCATGGTTACTGTTGCCAGGGGAAACTTGATGCACTCATTATATATGTTTGTCTTTCACATCAGAGGCAGGCTTTTTTCCTTCCATGCCCCCAGAACTGTAACAGAAATAAAAATAAGGAATGGACCCCATTATTACACAAATACCTACAAAGCAGAGGGAGTGACCCCAGTGGGTCACTGTGTTGTCCCTGGAAGCATTGATGCCCTTGCCCCAGGGGCCCCCAGCCTTTTGTCACAGGGTCAAAGCCAGGACCTTGGCTGAGTATCCTCTGTAAAGAATTAACAAGTGTGACAATTTGTGGACCCTCCCCCCTCAGCCCTGGGTCCGGCCTGCTTGAATGCTGTAAATAGAGACATCTGGATGGAAGCCCTTTCACTGCAGTAATTGAAAATGAACACGGATCAAGTTCTGGCCTGTTGTATTCATAAATCTTGAGGCTTAATTACATTACAGGGGAACCTAGGGCCCAGCACTATGGAAACTGCAGATTCTATCGGGCACTGGAATCATGAATCTTTAAGATGAGTGGGTTTTCTCTCCCTAGCCCACCCCACAATGCTTTCGTAAGGCTGCATGGGACATTTTCGATTCTGGCTCCCTGACATGAATGCACGGGAAAAACTTCTGAGAAGAGGTACGCCTTCCTCTCTGTGTATGTACTTCAGTGGCATATTCCCCAGGTGTTATTTGCACCGTCCCCCAAGCATGTTGTGGCATAAAAAATTAAGCACACTTCTCTAAGGAATGGGAGTGGGCTTGACAGATACCCAAAATATGGGGGTTTCCCTCCTCATGTTGAACAGAAAGAACATGTGCATCTAGTTAAATTTCAGTAAGTTTCAAAAGAGAATTATGGCAATTTCAGGTCGCAAATGAAGTCAAAGCTCTTGGCATCCTCCTATGAAATAAGTGAAGAGCTTTGCCCCTGGGGAATTCTACAGGAGCGTGGATACTCATCAAAACTTATTGTTGTTGTTTAACATAAAAATGCACTCAACTCTACTACCTGAAGACAGATTTTAAGGGACATGCATGGTATAAGCAGTTTGTCCTGTTAATATTTTTACTTTCATTTCATGGACTGAAAATGCAGGTAATTAAAAAAAATGGAGGGGAAGCACTGATATCTGACTGCCAGACACATATACACACCAATTATCATTAAGGAGGGAAGCCCCCTGAGGACAGTTACCATGTGTGACTTATGTCTACTCTGCAGACCGGGCCTTCTGAGCACACCCACACCACAGATAGACAATAGTGTTATAAAGATGAGCTAATAAATGTGTCAGCAAAACGGATCTGCATCTCTGGGGTCAAATGCAATAGAGTGTGCTCTCCCTTTCTCTCTGTCTCCTTCGGCAGCTCCCCAATATCTGGTGAGATGATCACTGTTGACAAGCAAAAACCAGTAGTGGAACTGCGAAGAGACAGCACACTTAGTGACAATTTACCAAGAATTTGATCATCCAGGGACCAGGGTATGTTATTACTGTTGGTAGGTGGTACTGCCTAAAAACAACAAATTGACACCTTGCCCTCCCCGTCCATTCTCACCATCTCCACCGTACTCGAGAACATGGTTGCAGTCACTGCTGCAATTTATCTCTTTGAGGGTCAGCTTTTCTTTTCCTGAACCTCTACTTTCCTTAAAAGGGTGTCTTCTTCCAAGGAATAGCCCCTCTTGACAACATGTCAAAGCATATGAAATCTTTGCTGCTGAGGAACACCAGCATTGCACTTCCTAAAACAGATGTGTTGGTTCTTTTGGCAGCCCATAGGGTATTAAATATTCTTCATTATGGAGATAACACAATCTTGCTTGCTGAAACTGAGGAGGACTTGAAGTGCAGAAGGTCAAGGACTATAGCCTTCATTAAAGATTGAAGCTCAATGGCAAGAAAACAAAAGTTCTAGCCACTGAGCCGATTGGCAGCATCATGACAGATAGTGAAGAGATTGAGATTTGTTAACAGCTTTAGTTTGCTTGGTTTCACAATCAACACTCTTAGTACCAGCAAGATGTTGATTTTTCTAATCAAAAGATGAATTGTATTGGGAAAGTCTGCTGTTAGGGAACTCTGCAGAGTACTGAAGAGAAATGATGTCAGTCTGAAGACTAAGGTTCACGTGATCCAGGTTGTAGCCTTCACAATTACTTACTATGCATCAGAAAGCTGTACAATGACTAGGGAGGATAGAAGGAGAATTGATGCCTTTGAGCTGTGTATACTGAGAAGATTATTCAATATTCAATGGACTGCAAAGAGAACAAATGGGTTCACCCTGGAGAGGGTAAAACCAGGCTGCTTCTTAGAGGCAAGAATTTTGAAGCTTTGTCATACTTTGGGCATGTTGTAATGAGGGACCAATCCTTGGAGAGGGACATTATACTTGGGAGGGTGGAGGGACAGTGTAAGAGAGGAAGACCCCTGATAAAATGGATTGATTCAGTGACTGGAGTAATGGATATAGGTGTGTTAGAGACAATACAATTGGCACAGGGTAGAGCAGGGTTCAGAGCTGTTGTACATAGTGTCACTCTAAGTTTCAGGTGAATTGACAGCACATAACAACAAAACAACAAAAATTATGATAAAAAATTATGGATAACATTGAGGAGACTGGGAATCCCAGAACACTTAACTCATGCAGCATGATCAATGACTACAGTCTTCAGTATGGATTATATGTCAATATCAAGAAAAATAAATCCTCACCACTGACCAGAGATAGAGAAAAGATTAAATCTGTCAATTATTTCATTGTCCTTGGGTTCACAACCAACACCCATGGTAGCTACAGTCAAGAAATGAGAGATGCTTTAGCAAGCAAGATTGTGTTATCTCCATAATGTGAGTTATTGATGAATCTTCTGAGCCCAACTTCCCAAACACCTTTCTGTCAATAAAATACAAGTAAACATTTTTTTCACTTGTATTCTTTGGTTTTGCTCTCTCAATTTGAGAAATGCTGAGTGTATTATTTCCTTTTTTTATTTTTCTAACTCAAGGCTTTGTATATTTCATCTTAGTACTTTGCTTTGTCTTCTTAACCTTTCCTTCAAACTCTTTAGTTCAGCTCTCTCCAGCATCCTTCCCTTTGTTTAGGCTTCTTTATGGTAAGGGCAAGTTTTAGAGTTTTTCTGACAGGAATTTTCGGGTTTTGGGGTTTGTTTTTTTTTTCTTTGTTCATTGACTGTCATGACCTTTTGCATTTTTGGTAGATGATATTTTTTATGCCATCCCACATATCATTTTGTCTTCTATAAACAGTGTTGAATGCATCAAATACATTATGAAGATGATTTTTAAATTCAGGTGGGATAGACTGAAGGTGGTATTTTGATTCTGTCAGACTTGTTTTTAAACTGAAGGAACTAAAGAACAATTCAAGCTGTGAGTTGTAATGCTTAAGGATGTTATGGGCAGAATATTGAATGATTCAGGAAGCATTGAAAGAGGATGGAAAGAATATACAGAGTCATTGTACCAAAAAGAATTGGCTGACACAAAAGAATTTCAAGAAACAACATATGATCAAGAGCCAATGATTATAAAGAAAGAAGTTCAGGCTACTCTGAAGGATATGTAAAAAAATAATGCCAAAAAAAATGATGGAATACCAGTTGATGTATTTCACCAAACAAATGCTGCTTGTTTGGATATGCTCACCAAATTGTACCAAGAAATCTGGAAGACATCTATCTAGCTAATTGACTGGAAGAGATCCATATTTATTCCCATCCCAATAAAAGGTGATCTGTCCAACAAAATGTAGAAATAATTGAACAGTATCACTAATATCACACACTAGCAAAATCCTGCTGAAGATTATCCAGAAATGACTGGAACATAAGCAAACAACTACCAGAAATATTAGCTGGATTTAGAAGAGGGCATGTCACTAGAAACGTTATTACCAATGTCAGATGGATCTTGGCAGAAAGTAAAGAGTACAAGAGAGATATCTATTTGTGTTTCCTTGACTATGCAAAGCCATTTGACTTTGTGGATCACAACAAATTTTGGTTAATCCTGAGAGAAATGGGAACACCAGAACACTTGATTGTGCTTATACAAAACCTATACTTGGACCAGGGAGCTGTCCTCAGAACAGAGTAGGGAAACACTGCATTGTTCAAAATCAGAAAGGAGTGTGTCAGGGATGCACCTTGTCCCCATGTCTTTTCAATCTGTATGTGCAGAAGAGATCATTGAGGAAGCAGGACTTTATAAGGAAGAATATGGCATCAAGATTGGAGGGAGTCTCATTAACAACCTATGATATGCATATGACACATTCTTGCTTACTGAAACTGAAGAAGATCTGAAGTGCTTGCTGCAGAAAATCAAGGACAGTAGTCTTCAATGTATTGAAGTTCAGCATTAAGAAGATGAAGATTCTTACCACGAGACCAATTAGCAGCACCATGATGAATGGAGAAGAAATTGAAGTTAACAATTACAGTTTGCTTGGCTCTACAATCAACACTCTTAACACCAGCAGTCAGGAAATCAAAAGACAAATTGCACTGGAAAAATCTGCTGTCAGGGACCTCTCCAGAGTGCTGAAAAGCAACAATGTCAATCGAGAGCCTAAGGGATGCCTAATCCAGGCCATGGTCTTTGCAATTACGTGTTATGCTTCGAAGAACTGGACAATGACTAAGAATGACAGAAGAAAATAGATGCCTTCAAGTTGTGGTGCTGCAGAAGAGTCTCAAGCATTCAATGGAACACCAAGAAAACAAACAGGTCTGTCTTGGAAAGGGTGAAATCAGGTTTCTCCTTGGAGGCTAGGATTTTGAAGTTCCATCTCACATAATTTGGGCACATGGCTAGAAGAGTTCAGTCCTTGGAGATGGACTTTATGCTTGGAAGGGTGGAAGGATAGGAGAGGAGGACCTCGGATGAGATGGACTGATACAGTAACTGCGGCAATGAGGGTTGGTGTGTCGGAATTAGTGAGACTGACTCAGGACAGGACAGCTTTCAGAGCTGCTATACAGAGGGTCGCTATGGGTCACAGGCGATTTGATGGTACATAATAACAACAACAGAATTTTTGTCATTATCTCCAACTTCAGTTTTAATTTTCACCAAGGTCGTTGATGATCTGTTTTATAGTCAGCCTTGGCCTTCCTTGACAGCGAATGCTGCACCACTCCAACATCTTTTTCCACAGGTGTACTCAGTCAGATTCCTGTGTAGTCCATCAGGTGAAGTTCATGTATATAGTCACCATTTAAGTGTTTTACAAAGGTATTTGCAAAGAACCAATTAATTCCTGTATGAAGTTCTTTAAGGAGACATCCAGTCTCATTTCTGACACGATTCCAAATTTTCCAACTACCAGTCCTTCTTTGTTTCCAACTTTTGCATTCCAGACACCAATTTCTATTAAAGCAACTTAATTGCCTGTTTGACCCATTTCAGACTAGAAAAGATGGTAGAAATTCTGAATTTCTCCATCTTCTGTTTTAGTGGTACACATGTATAGCAGGTATACATGTATACGAGCTGTAAGTACAAGTATGCATACCTTGTTGTTCTTATTGTTAGGTGCCATCAAGTTGAGTATGAATCATAGTGACCCTATGAACAACAGATTTGAGACAGGGCTCAAATCCTGTCCCATCCTCACAATCTGTCACACATTTGTGCCCATTGTTACAGACACTGTGTCAAGCCACCTAGTTGGGGTTATCCACTCTTTCATTGTCCATCTACCTTCCCATCTCCTTTTCATTGACCATCTACCTTGGCGAGAGCCTGATATCTCTCTCCAAGGAATAGCCTCTCCTAGGAACATGCCTGAGGTATGTGAGATGAAGCTTTATCTTCTTTGTCTTCAAAGACCACTCTGGCTGTACCTTCTCTAAGATATATCTGCTTTTTCTTTTGACAGTCCATTGAGTACTCTTCCCTAATACCATAGTTCAAAGGCATTAATTCTCTGTATGTTATCATTGTTTATTCTTCACTCTCAGACTCCCCATTCTTCTCAATGTTAGCCATAATTTGTTATGATCCACACTGCCTTTGTATAGTCAATCAAGTGGAAATAGACATTATTCTGGTAGACTTTGCTTCAGCCTGGATCAATCTGACATCAGTAATGATATTCCTGGTGCTATGATCTCTTCTAAATCCAACTTGAACTTCTGACAGTTCTCTATGTGCTGATCTAGCCATTTTTAATGATCAGCAGCAGTAATTTTCTTACATGAGCTATTAATGATTTTCTATGTGCCTGATCCTGTGTCAGTGCAGAGACCCTAAGCCATGGGAAGACACAGTGTCTGCAGCAACAGGCAGTCCATGGTGTGTTCAAGACTCTCCTCCAGCACCACAATGCAAAAGTATCAGTTCTTCTGTCATCCTTAGTCATTGTACAGCTCTATGATGCGTAACAAGTAATTGTGAAAACCATGGCCTGGATCAGGTGCACCTTCACCTCTAGACTGACATTATTGTTTCTCAGTGCTCTGGAGGTCCCTTACAGCAGATTTACCTAATGCAATTCTTCTTTTGATTTCCTGATTTCTGGTTTCAAGACTGTTGATTGTGGAGCCAAGTAAGCTGTAGATATTAACAACCTCAATATAAACTATTTAAGTTGACCCATGGCAAGTACTCAAAAAATATTAATCCCATTATTCTTTCATTTCATGACCTTTAAATGAATGTTTTCTGTGGTGACTTGATTTTCTAGAGAGCTTTCACTAGAAACTTACGAGAACTGTGGTGGTGGTGGTGGTGGTGGTGGTGGTGGTATTGTTGTTGCTGATTGCCTTCAAGTTGAGCATGTCTCATAGTGACAATATGAACAAAAGGCCTGAAGCCCCTCTACAACTATTGATATTTATCAAAGTTCATAGTGTTTCTGGAGGCATGTTATTTAGGAAGTGGATGTCACTCTTGCTGCCAAAGAACTGTGTTAGAAATGCAGAAAAGTATTTAAGGAGTCATAGAAGTTCTCACTCGCTGCGTTGGTTTGTGAGCTAGTTAAAGAGAAGGTATGTCGATACCACAAAATATGTTTCCATAATCATAGACAAACGATCCTAGTGCATAATGAGTCCCATGGAACTGTGTACATTTTCTATATTTCCTACTTCATGATGATGTTCTCTTGCTGTTTCTCTCTTCCTCACTGCTGTTGAGTCAGTTCCAACTCATAGCTGATCCTCCAGTGGGTTCCAGAGGCTATAAAACATACAAGAGGACTGTCTATCTTTCCACAAGAGACTAGGGATTCAAACCACCAGACACTCACAGCCTTTGGATTAACTGGGGAACACTATATGGATTATGCCACCAGAACTCTCTATTGTCTGTTTAGTCATAGATACTAGCTGACTGTAATAAAGAATCATTTTGGTTTTAAATTCGAGGTTATATTGGATTTTTAAACATTTTTTTATTTGAATGAAGTTTACAAAGTATACTAATTTTTCAATCATTCATATATATTTTGTTTTACAATATTAATTGCAAATGCTACAACATATTTTTTTTTAGTCTAAGTGTGCTCCATGGTTCAAAATTGGGAAGAGTGTGTACCAGGGACGTGTCCTATCTCCATATCTTTTCAATCTATATGCAGAACAGATTATCCGGGACCTAGACTCTATGAGAAGATATGTGGCATCAGGATTGAAGGACGATTCATCAACAAACTGTGTTATGCAGATGACACAACCCTGCTTGCTGAAACTGAGGAGGATATGAAGCACTTGCTGCAGAAGGACATGTACTGCAGCCTTAAATATGAATTGAAGCTCAACATCAAGAAAACAAAAATTCTCACCACAGGGTCAATTTAGAAGCATCATGATAGATGCTGAAGAGATTGAGATTGTTAACAGCTTCAGATTGCCTCGCTCCATAATCAACACTCTTGATACCAGCAGCCAGGAAATAAACAGATGAATTACATTGGGAAAGTCTGCTGTCAGAGACCTCTCTAAAGTACTGAAGAGCAATGATGTCAGTCTGGAGACTAAGGTGCACCTGATCCAGGCCATAGTCTTCACAATTACTTGCTATGCATCAGAAAGCTGGACAATGACTAGGGATGATGGAAGGAGAATTGATGCCTTTGAGTTGTGGTGCTGGAGAAGAGGCAAGGATTCTGAAGCTTTGTCTGACCTACTTTGGACATGTTGCAAGAGAAGACCCGTCCTTGGAGAGAGACATCATGCTTGTGAGGGTGGAAGTAAAGCACAAGAGAGGAAGGCTCTAGATGAGATAGATTGATTCAGTGACTGGGATAATGGAGGTTTGAATGTCAGACACAATATGATTGGCACAGGATAGAGCAGAGTTTAGAGCTGTTGTACACAGGGTCACTATGAGTTGCAGGTGACTCAATTGCACATAACAACAGCAACATAATTGCACTTTTCTTATTTCTACTCTGTAGTTATGATTTCCATTAATGCTTCTATACTTAACTGTTTTGTGTTTTTGTTTTTTCTTTAGAGATAGTGTATTGCTCATTGCTTTGTTTGTTTCTTAAAATGCTGTCTTAACAGTGCTCGGGCCCTGGCTGGAGGCCAGTTAGGTCCCCTTCTGGAGTGTTTGATTAAATCATTCTTCACTGATTCCCTTTACTAGTTTCTCACATCATCTACTGATTCACTTTATAGCAGATGCTATACTTAGTTCTAGGTCCACTTTATACTTGTTCTAGTGGCACAAAAATAATATTGACTACATCCGGAGAATAAAACCCTGGTGCACTTGCTTCCCAATACTAAACTATGCAGTGTTCCCTTGCTCCGTTCACACAACAGGTCAAGGTATATGTTCCACATCAGTACAAATGAGTGCTCTAGAATTCCCATTCTTCTCAATGTCAGCCACAACTTATTATGATTCACACAGTCAAATGTCATTGCATAGTCCATGAAACACAGATAAACATTCTTCTGGTACTCTCCAGAATAGACTTGAGAAATTGAACACTAATGATCAAAGACCAGATGATTGTTGTTGTTGTTGT
>NW_006399818.1:13959329-13982699 GCF_000299155.1 Elephantulus edwardii
CTGTCCTCCTTGGTCATTGTCCAATAGGTTGTAATACCCAAATTTAAAATTCAGAGTAAATCTAAAAGCATTTTTTTTAAATTTTACTGAATTGTCATTAGCCAGCGTGGCCTATAACATTATTTTTTAATTTGCTTTCAACCTAAAACACTTAATATCAAGGAGGTAATTCTGATATCCCTGGTGCTAATTGTTTTCAGGTTTTTTCCTTTGTATTATGATTTTAAAGAAAGTTTACAGAAAAGTGGGATTTTCATTAATTTCTTTTTCCACATTTCCCTTCTTCCTCCTCCCTTCCCCGTTCCCCAGTTCACATTCCTTATTATAAAAATGTTATTTTTTGCCATAATAGCTTGCCTCCAGAAACCCTCTGAACCTGGAGAGAGGATGTAAGGCACCCAAGCATCGAGGACTCTCGTTCATGAGTCCCCTGTGACTCGACGGCACTTAACAACAACAGAAAATGATAATTTAACATCTAGATGAAAATTTCTATTTAATTTTGCTTAAAAATTCTAAATTTTAATATAGGAACTCTTCCTAACTTTTAGTATAGTTATAAAACAGCAGCCACAGGCAGAGTGTGTATTTCTCTTGGGACAGTTACTTTTCTCTCCTCCCTCCTGTACTCTGGGCACTGACGGACTGCCCATTCATTTGTGACTTGTGGCTGTTAGCTGCCTTCCACTGAGCCCCCAAGTCACAGCGACCACATGTGCATGAGTCCTGTTCATCATGACAGGAAATGTGAGCTTTCACTGGCAACAGGTGGTGGTTGCCCATGGGATGCACTGGTCCGGAATTGAGTCTTGATCTGCCACGTCCAAGTCAAGGATTCTATCTCTGAACCATCAATTCTAGTTCCATCTGATGTGGTGATAAAAGGTGCAGTAAGTTCCAACTAGTTAAACAGTCTAGAAAACAGTGAGAAAACGGCAGCCTAGGTGCCAAGGACTGTTTTCCAAGCTGAAGTTGTTCAGAACCTTCTTCCTGCAGTTCCGCCCAATGTCACAGCAATCTCTTATTGCTGTGTCAACCGGGACAGCTAAATGGGTAGCTATATGTATCTGTCTCTAAAATATATTTAGTTCACATACTTTCAACAACATCTTGTTAAGTTGCCTAAATAACTTGGTCTTTCAAGCTTTTAAATCCGTTGTCATGGTAACAGACGTTCAGTGAGAAGGACTTATTATTTAATAGTAAGTTATTTTCCTCAACTTCCCACAGGCTTTATTTACCTTTAATTGTTCTTCCCTCTAAAGTTAATGGCACAAGTAAAATCCAGTATCTTTTCTCACTCACTAATCGTTCTGCAGGAAAAAGATGTGGGAGGTGGTCTGCTTCCATAAAGATTTACAACCTTGGAAACCTTATGATGGGTTCTCTTCCACTCTGTCTTACAGAGTTGCAATAAGGCAGAATCAAATCACTAGCGACGGATATGGTTCTGGTGTATATTAACATTTTTAACAAGTATAAAACTCTAAAATGCACCTAGAAAATTTGGACATAACACAATGGTAATACATTGTAGCAGAGCTCTGGTGGCCTAGTAGAAAAGGAGTTGCACTGCCAATCCAAAGGCACTAGGTTCACATTCAACAGCTGCTCCATGGGAGAAAGATGAATAATCTCCTCCCATGTGAAGAAGAATTGATGCCTTCAAGTTGTGGTGTTGGAGAAGTATCTTAAACATACCATGCACCACCAACAAAACAAATAGGTCTCTCTTAGAGACGGTAAACCAAGTTTCTCCTTGCAGGCTAGGATTTTGAAGCTCCATCTCCCACACTTTGGGCAGGTGACCAGCAGAGACTGATCCTCGGAAAAGGACATCATGCTCAGAAGGCTGGAAGACCCCAGATGAGATGGATTGATACAGTGACGGGGGCAATGGGGGTTGGTGTGTCAGAATTAGTGAGACTGGTTCAGGACAGGGCAGGATTCAGAGATGGTGTACATAGGGTTGTTACGGGTTGCAGGCAACTCAGTAGCACATAACAACAACAACATGTTATTTATAGACTCTGAAAACCCTCTGGAGGATCAGCTATGAGTTGGTTCCTACTCAGCGGCACAACAGCAACAACACATCCACATTACAGGGAGTTGTAGTGGCATAGTACACAGGGCGTGTTGCAGTAGTAACTTAAAGGAAGTGCCTCTCTGCTGGTTCGAATCCACCACCAGCTCAGTGGGAGAACACTGGGGCATCGCCTCCTGTGGGATTCACAGCTTCAGAAAGCCTGCTGGAGGGTCAGCCGTACATCAGTTCCAACTTGAGGGCAATGAGTTGTGAATTTCATACTATACCTGGTCCATTAAGGATGTCAATATGTTGAAATAATGGTGACAGTAGCAAGAAAGAAAAAAAATATTTAAAAAGCATTAGCCTTTTTTGTTTATTTTCCATCTACTCTTTAGATCAAATTAAAACTATACAACTCCATTGACTGGCTATCTTGAAACAAAGAACAAAAGTCTAATCACATATCTAAATGGAGCAATTAAAGGCAAGACTACAGAATTCTAATTCTCCAAGTACATCCAGGCATAATTACCACCATTGAAAATGCCATTGATACTGAGAAGCCTCTGTGTCTGTGCAGACTCTTGTGAGAAGCTGCATGTAAAGAGGTAGGGAGGGGGCAGGGCAGAGTCAACAAACCACAGAAGGAGGACATGCCTTCTCCAGACTCCAAAACTGAGGGACTTCTGGTTGTAAAGCTAGTACTTTTGTAGGTATTTTCAATCCAATGTTTCTCTCAGAAAATTCATGTGGCAAAGTGGAGAGACCAGAGGAAGTTCTGGAAAAATAACAGCAAGAAACAAACAGCTCATTGCCATTAAGTGAGAACCAACTCAGAGTTGTTGTTTCATGGGTTTTAAGAGGCTAAAAATGACACAGGAGGAGATTAACTATTTTTCTCCCTTGAAGTAGCTCCTGGATCCAAAACACTCACCTTTGGGTTGGTAGCACTATGCCCTATACACCAGGCCATCACAGCTCCAGAATAAAAACACCTGGGTTCAATTCCAGATCTGTCTTTTGCTGGAAATATGAATTTGAGCATGTTGCATATGTTCTCTGAGTCTCATCTACTCCTTAGGATTAAAATATTATCCTCAAAAGACTTTTTTATTAATATTGAAATGAAATAATGTTGTTGTTTTTGTGCTGTCAAGTCGCCTGCAATACATAGCGCCCCTGAAGCCTGCCCTGTCCTCTGATTTCAACTACCCCCATTGCCCCAGTGACTGTATCAATCCATCTCATCTGAGTCTTCCTATCCAGTTCTGTCCTTCCACCCTTTTGAGCAAGGTGTCCTTCTCCAAGGACCAGTCCCTCCTGGCCACATGCCCAATGTATGTGATATGAAGCTTCAAAATCCTAGCCTCCAAGGAGACACTTGGTTTCACCCTCCTTAAGACAGACCTATTTGTTGCCTTGGTGGTCCATGGTATGTTCAAGACTCTTCTTCAGTCCCACAACTCAAGGACATAAATTCTTTTTCTATCATCCTTAGTTATTATCCAGCTCTCTAATGCACAGCAAGTAATTGTGAAGACCATGGAAATGAGATGCCATATGAAAAAGAAAAAAATTCAGTTCGCTGTTAGTTAAGTGTTAGTAAATGTTCATTCTTTCTGTTCTCCCAACTCTATCAGAAAAGTCCCAAATAAAAAACAAGTTTCTTGAATGGAGTACAGGGATCTGTGTAACTGCACCTCACTTAGGGATATTTTATACTACTCAATGGCCAAATACTCATGGTTTATAATGAAATCTCACCTAGATATATAAAGAACTAGACCCCATAATCATAGGGTGTTTCCTATATTCCGGTCCCTTTCATACTTCTAAAGAGTAAAATCTGTGTAGGTGGCCTGGTTTGGATATAGGTTCCTTCGTGGAAGATGTTATCAGTTGAGTTAATGAGTTGTAGTGAAGAAGGTTGAGTCCAAAGCCTTTCTAAGTGATGTCTTAGTAAAAGGAAGAGTAGACAAAAGGACAGTGAGAAGAACACAACACAAGGAGTATCAAGACATCTCTGGGGTGACCTGAAGCTTACAGAGATAAGTGTCGACCTTTTCCTAGAGCAAATAGAGAAAAGTGACCCTGCCAACACTAGACTTCTAGCCTTGAAAACTAGTTGTTGTGTGTCATTTAGCCAGAATTGACCCATAATTTACCCTCAATTGGCTTTTCAGAGGCTGTAAATTGCATGAAAAGAGATTGCCCATCCTTCTTCCAGTGAAAATTAGCAGATAACAGATTTCTGTTTTTCAATGTCACGCATCTTTTAATATTTTCTTATGGCAGCAGTTACAGTGGCCTAGTAGTAAGAAGCTGTGTTGCAATCCCAAAGGTTCAAATGCACCAATTGCTCTTCTTGTGCAATCTACTGCCTCCGAAAGCCCACAGAAGGGTCGGTCTGAGTCATTTTCAACTTGACAACACATAGTAAGCAGTGTAGTCCACTGTTAGTGCACGGCTAAGCCAATGTCGGTGGTGTGTCTGGTGGTTTGATTTACCAGCTGCTCTGAGGAAGAAAAATGGACAATCTCCTCCTGCCAGATTTACAGCCTCTGAAAACCCACTGGAGGGTTGCTATGAGAAGGCTCTGACTTTACAGCAATGAATTTGAGAGTCCAGTGAGACAAAACATAGTAAGATTGTGTACAGTTTGCTATAATGTGATTGATGATTATAGACTATCCTGTGCATCATTTTTCTTTAACCTCCTCCCATGCAATTAACTGCCACTGAACACCGGCTGGAGGGTCAGCTATGGGTCGGATCCAACTCAGTGGTACACAACCACAATAACTACAGTTACAAGTTTAAATGTGAAAAATCAAGATCAAGTGGGATGAAAACCTATTTGGTATGATTACAATGTAGCTCAACATGTGATTTGTTGCCTAAACCATGGAGCGGATCTTTATTTTTCTGAGTTCTGTGATGAAGCCCCACAACCTCTAAAGGAGTAGTACAACAGATAAATACAGATAAAAATCTTATTATCAAAATTTTTGCATTAAGATGAAATTATATGTTCTATTCCTACACAAATATATATATGCCCTTTCAAACATGTGCTTGGAGAGATTGCAAAGACTACTGGCAACTGGCCACTTAGCTGAAGTATTGAACAAGAGCATTTTATTTTTTTTAACTTATGTCAATGCTTCTTTTTAATTTTGAGGATGACAGCTCTTTCTAACCCCATAACAGCACAGTTCTATGTTGTATTGTCCATAATAGAAGACAGACAGTGATATGGGATTAGAAATTAATGAGATTTCTAAAAAGATTTAGGTATAGTAGAAAGTTGAATAGCACTTTCTGATTAGAGAAATACACATAGGCTGCCTTTGAAGTGCACTTTGCCTTTATTAATATGAAAGATCTCCGTAATACAGACATGTGGACATAAATTATACATATATTTGCTCTGTTTACATTATGCTCACAGGATTGGGTGAGAATTACCAAAGTATAGGAAAATGAATAAGAAAACATGACCCATGGATATATTGTCTACAAAAACCACACTATAAATAGAAAGAAAAATTAAGCTAAAAGGTAGAAAGACTGACATAGATGTCTCTTATGAGACTTGAATTCTTGACTCAGATCTGTACTCGCTAGCTGCGAGATCTAACTTATAATTCTGGTGCCCATTGCAAAACTGAAATGTAGATTAAACGACTCATCAGCTAACCAGTAGACTATGTAATATCGTAAAGCTTTCTGAGCCTCTATTTCCATGACTCAACAAACAAGAACTTGTTGGCATAAAGTTGGAACTGACTCATAGCCAAATTTTCAGATGGTTGTCAAGGGCTATAAGTCACAAAAGATGAGAAGGCCCATCTTTCTCTCAAAGAACAGCTGCTAGATTCAAACAGCTTGCCTTTGATTCAGTAGTACACCTCCTTATCCACTAGGCTACCAAAGAATTCCTCATCCCTACTTCCACCCTAAGATTGCATTAAGGATTAAAACAAATGTTGTTGCTAGGTGCCATTGAGTCAACCATGGCCAACAAATCTGAACTTTGAACCCTACCATCCTCACAATATGTCATGTTCAAGCCCATGGAAGTAGTTGCTATGTCAATCCAGCTTGTTGAGGGTCTTCTCTTTTGCTCTCATGTGTTAAAACACATAATATACTTTCTCTCCTTTTCTGCTGACAGCATGCTATAAGGTTTGGGTCCACTCCTATCTTTCCACGGGTCCTTTACTCCTTTACTCTCTTCTTTCTTTTTACTTTAACACTTTTGCATGGCCTACTTTTCACAAGCTATGTCTGTCTTATAACCTTAATAAACATTTATTCACTTGTTTAGCTAAAAAAAAAAATAGTATGTTACACACAGATAGGGAAAGATGAACATATCTACTTAAAATTATCAAATTAAAAAGACAGATGTAAATCCAGGATACATTATTCATCATGAAAGTAAGTTAGCAAAAATATATCTTTCTTGACTAAAGAAAAGGAAATGCCAAGGATATAGGATATCTTTTTTTTCATAGTGAAAGTATTTAATCCACATCCCTTTTTAAAAAAACAAAAAATTATATCGGTTTGCATACAGAATTTTGATATATTGTGTTTCACTCATATACATTGCATTTCATACAGTCCTTCATTCAAATCATGTTTTGTATGATCCCATACACTGTGTTTTATAAAATTAATCACCATTGAGCTAAACCCACTGTAACACCCTCTTTTTAGGTTCCCACAGATCTATCCTAATTCATTCAGGCACTCCCTCTGTCCACCAAACTGCAACCCTGTAATTTCTCTCCTTCCCCACCTTCTGCCCCCTGCCCTCCTCCCCTTTCCCTTCCCCCCCCTTTCCCTTTGGAGTTTTATCCACATCTTACTAGTTGCCATTGTATTTATTTTTTTACAATAATGCAGTATTTGTCCTTAGGAGACTGAGTTAGTTCACTCACCATAATGCTCTCTAGATTCTCCAGTGTCATATAGTATTTTTCTAAATTGCTTCTGAGTGCCACATAGTACTCCATCATGAAAATGTACCACAATTTCAATCCATTCATTTTGTGATGGACATGTGGACTGTTTTCATGTTCTTGCAATTGTGAATAACACTGAACATCAGTATACAAATCTCCATTTGTGTCTCAGTTCTAATTTCCTTGGAGTATATTCCTAGTAATGGAATAGCTTGAGCATAGGAAATTTCTCTCTGTAGCCTTTTGAGGAAACACCAAACTGCCCTCAGGGTGCTTGTACCATTTTACAATCCCACCAACAGTGTACGAGAATTCCACTCTCTCCACATCCTCTCCAACATTTATTGCTTGACATTCTGTTAAACATTGCCACTGCTACTGGGATAAGATTATATGTCATTATGATTTTGATTTGCATCTCTCTTACTGTCAGTGATTTTGAGCATTTCTTCACAGGTCTCTTGGCCATCTGAATTTTTTCCTTTCTGAAAAGTCTTTCCATGTCTCTGGCCCAATTTGTGACTGGGTTATCAGTCTTTTTCTTGTGAAGGCCACCTAGTATTCAGGATACTTTCATTATGAGACCTTTGTCTGAAATGTCATTACCTAATGTTTTTCCCAAGCAGTAGGTTTTCTTTTTACCCTACTGGAAAAAATTTTTTATGCACACAGGGACTGAATTAATCTACAGAAAAGCCTACTCTACCCACTAATAATTATTAATTTCTGGCTGTATTTGCCAGTCTCTATACCATAGGCTAGGCCTTCTAAGTTTAGGCCCATTTTGTCTCTTATGAACTTTATAGATTTTGGCTAGGTCTCTGATCCATATAGAGTTGATTTTTGTGCATGGTGTGGGGTATGGATCCTGCTTGAGCTTATGCAAGCAAAAAGCCAATTATACCAGCACCTATCTTATAATTTTATATTTAAATAAAAAGAAAGAAAAAGCAAAATTGTTGTTTGCCTTTAGAGGAAAAATAAGAACATGGAGAAAAGACAAGTAACATGAATGACTTTCTCCAAAAGAAAAGAAAAACACTAAATAATACATGTAAAATAACTTTGTAAATTGAAAATATATGCTATTTAAAGAAAAATAATTACATTTATAATATCAAATCTGGTTTGTTGATCAATATGAGGATTTCAAGTGTTAACCAGCTATAGAAGGCAGCCTAATGTAGACCCCCAAAACATATTGTTTACAGTCAGAAAGGAAAGAATCCTTGTGATATATGAAAATGCATAATAAGTCATTGTGACAGCAACTCAAATTATAAAAAAAAATGTGATTGAGTCAGTTCCAATTCACAGTGATTGCTTGAGTTAAAGAACAATTTTTTTTACAAAAACAGTTTGCCAGCCTTTCTTCTAGGAATAAAAAGGGTAAGTTTGAACATGAGCCTTTGGTTAACGGCCAGTCATGACCCATGTGTGCTATTCAGGCTCCTTGCACAAGCCATGATCAAATTCTTCTCGATCAGCCCCTTGTGCCATAGGATTATTTGTTTTTAAGCCTTCCAATAATCACATAAATATCCAGGGTTCTAAAGAGCAATGATGTCAGCCTTGAGACCAAGGTGTGCCTGATGCAAGCCATGGTCTTCACAATTACTTGGTATGCATCAGAAATCTGGACAATGACTAGGGACGATAGAAGAAGACAAAGCTTCTCACCACTAAGCCAATTGACAGCACCATCACAGATGAAGAAGAAATTGAGGTTGTTAACAATTTCAGCTTGTTCAAATCCACAATCAACACTCTTGTTATTATCATCATCATTTAGTTCGTCTTTGAGGAATTGCTTAGTCCACTAAATTGCTTCACTTACCCTGGATATTTTCATTCAGAGATTGGCTAAATCCATGAATATGAAGGCTCAACCATACTTATATTGAATATTGCTATCACTTCATAATCTTAGTAACCATGCTCCTGATTTCATGTAGCTGTTAAATTTCAATTAAGTACTGTTTTCTGACAAATAGAAATGCTAACATGAATGTATAAAATGTAGGTTTTATTCTAATTGCCTAAGCCAGCCTTCTGAATACCGGCCTTGACTTGCTCCTCTTAGGACCCACCAAGTTGAGAAAGATGTTTATTCTTCAGGGAAAGGTAAAACATTAAGCAACTGGCTAACTAGATTCACAGGAAGTTGGTGTTTTATTAAGCAGAAGAGTAAACTTCAAAATATATATTGCAGACAAGTTATAACCTGCAGTCATTTCCTGGATCAGAATTTTTTAAAAGTAAGAATCTCATTGTTCTAAACTCTTTTATTCTTGACTAAGAAGCAGTACCTTCTGTGCTTGGTGTTAATAGGAACCAGAACCTTTGAAATTCTCCTATTTTTCAAGTTCCCACAGATCTGCTACTTCCTTTTACAAGAGGTGTGCTAGAAATGTAGCTATCAAGCAAACTATGGACAAAAAGGTTCTAATTAATTCACCCAAGTTGCAGATTACCTCTCTGGTGTCCTAGTAGTAAGGAGTTGCACTTCCAACCCAAAGGTATACAATTGGAATCCCCCAGTTGTTTTGTGAGAGGAAGATAGGCAGTCTCCTCTGGTGGAATTTATAACCTCTGAAAACCACCTGGAGGGTTAGCTATGAATCAGTTTCAACTTGATAACACATCATGACAACAACTTTTCTGTAGAGTTACAAGTGAATTTTTTTTTTTTTTTACAAGTGAATTTTAGAAGTTGGGGTCTTAAAAAATAAATTCCACTAAAGTGAGAATTTGAGAGATATTTGTACTGGAGATGACACGTGTTTTCATGGTAATTTGCTATTCTTCTTGCAAATCTGAGATTACTTACTCCAAAGAAATCCTACATGCAGCCTTAAATATGAGGGCTTCTCCAAGGAGACAAATCCCCAATTTCAGACTGTACACTGGCTCCCACCACCAGGCAAAGGTCTGACACCAAATGGCTGTCTTGAACTTTTGAATCTCATTATTTTCTCTCCCAACCACCTTCCGGTCTCAAATCCAGTAGCCAGTTCTAGGGATCTGACTGAAGCTGAAATATGCACAGGGTTGGGGTAGAGAATTAGGAAGGCATTGTGTTTGTGAGGAAAAAGTGAGTGACATTAACCTACTTGCTTGCTTTCTGAAGGTTTTCAATGACAAGAAAAAGCCATTAATTCTGAAAAGATAGAGTAAAGAAAGACATAACAGTCACGTACTGGGCTGTTAATCCACGAGTTAGTTGTTTTGGGAGAGAAATTCCTGGTAATCTGTTTCTTACAGATTACAGTTCAGAAGAAACTTGTAAAGAGAGTTGAACTCTATCACATACAGTCATTGTAAGTACAAAATTTACTTGAAAAGACAATAACAAAAAGTAAAATAGCTATACCATTTCTTCCATTCTAATTATAAATGTAAATTTATTGTCATTTAGTCAGAACCTTCTCGTAATTGAATCTCATTTAGATTTCTCAGGTTGGAAATTACTTAAGATTGCCCTTCTTTCTTCCTCAAAACACTTGGTGAATTTGACCCATCAGAGTTATCATTTGAACCTTTGAGTTAGCAGAAAAATTCACTATAATCTAGGTCACAAGAGTTTCCTTTTTTATTATAAAAATATTATATACTTTCCATTCCTGTTTAGAGTATTGCCTTCATTATGCATTGCATCTCAACATTCTGAAGACAAAAATCCTCACCACTGGACCAATATGCAACATCATGATAGAAAAAGATTGCAACTGTCAAATAATTTCCTCTTGCTTGTATTCACAGTCAACACCCTGTATCTAAGCAGTCAGAAGATCAAGACACTTACTGTATTGGGCAAGTCCACTGTCAGGGACTTGTCCATGTTGTTGTGAAGCAATGATGTCAGTTTGAAGCCTAAGGTGGGTATGATTCAGGCCATGGTCTTTTCAATCATTTGCTGTGCATCTGAGAGCTGGATAATGAAGAAGGATGACAGAAAAAGAACTGATGTCTTTGAGCTGTGGTGTTAGAGGAGAGTATAAAATATTATATGGGGGGAGGGGTGGGCAGTGAGAAAAGTGCAACAATGAATGGAAATCCAGAATCTCTGTAAATGTTCATTAAAATTAATTAAAAAAATTTAAAAATATCAGATGGACTTCCAAAAGAACAAAAGATATGTCTTGAAGAATGTGCTACCAGATTGGTTCTTGGAGGCAAAGATGGTGAGGCTTTGTCTCTTCTACTTTGGGCATTCCTCTGGAAGATCCTGTTCCGTGGAGAGAGATCTCATGCTTGGAAAGGTGGAGAGATAGCAAAGGCTAGAAAAGCCCTCAACCAGATGGACTGACACAGTGACTGCAGCAATGGGGTCAAGTGTGTCATAAATGAGAAGAATGGCACAGGACAGGATTGCTTATAGGCTCACTAAGAAGTCACTATTCAACTTGATAGCACCTAACGGCAACAAAACATTGTTTTTTGCTGTAGAATTGGATTCCTATCATAATGACCTTATAAATAACAGAAGAAAACCCTTTCCACTCCTGCTCTACCCTCATAACCTCTCCAGTTCTTTCCGCATTGTTGAAGCTACAGTGTCAATCTAGTTCACTGAGAGTTGTCTTCTTTTCACTTTCATTTCTTTATTATTTTTATCATAATCTGAGTGAAAGCAAAAAAGACCTCATTTTTATTCACGTCTTTATACACACTTTGTTGAATAACATTAATGTCAACAACCATGATTGTAAACACTCTTTTCCCCCTGTCCTCCCTATAATTCTGATTTTCATTAATGCTTCTATAACTCGGGGCTTTTCTTTAGTGATATTGTGTTAATCATCCCCTTACTGGCTATTGCCTTTTCCTTCACTAGATCCTTCTTCTTGTAACTGTTCTTCTATTTTACCAAGCACGCTGTCCTCTTCTAGGAACAGATCCCTACTGATAGCATGTCCTCAGTATGTGTGTGAGATTAAGTCTCACCATCCTCTCTCTAAGGAAGATTTTGGCTGCACTCTTTTCCAAGACAGATTTGTTTGTTCTTTGGGTTGTGGTTAGATGCTGTCAATTCAACTACAACTTAGAGTGACTCTGCGGAAAACACATAAGAGTTTTACCCTTCCCTGTGCCATCCTCATACAATCTCTTGAGGGCATTTCTACAGTCAGTGTGTCAATCTATGTTATTGAGGGTCTTCTTCTGTGTCTCTGACCCTTTACGCTTCCAAGTATGATGCCATTTTCCAAGGCATGGCTCTTCCTGACAACATGCCGAAGGATGCAAGACAAAGTTTCACCATCCTTGCCTATAAAGAGGCTCTTGGTTGTACTCTGTCGAACACAGACTTGTTTATTCTTTTCAGAGTCTATGGGATATTCAATACTATCTCTAACACCATATCTCATTCAAAGGCATCAATTATTCTTCTTTCATCCTTATTCATAATCCAACTTTCAGATGTCTGTGAAGCTACTGAAAACACCATCACCTGGATAAGGCACACTTTAGAATTTAAATTGACATTCTCCCTCTTTAGCACTTTGAAGAGGCCCTTGACATCAGATGTTCCCATTGCTAACATGTCTTTTAAGTTTCTGTCTATTGTTCCCAAGAGTCTCACTTATTCTGGGCATCGTTCTGACCAGGACCTGATCTCTGGAGAAAGGCATGTTTGCCAAGGATAGAAGGTGAGAGAAAGAGAAGAAGAATGTAAATAAGCTGGGTTGACGCAGTCACGTGCCAGGATTGAGCATCACAGAGACTGTGAAGATGGTACGGGATACAGTGAGGTTCCGACCTGTTGTCCACAAGGTCACTGTGAGTCATAGTTGACTTGATGTCACCTAACAACAACAAGCTTCTCTTCATTTAGTCATAGATTTTCTATGACTCATTTATAATGAGTTCTCATTATAAAGGTGAAGGCAATAACTATAAACTCCCTTTGATATCAATTGATGTGCAAAAAAACTCTATTTTTGCACCAATCAAGAGAAAAAGAGGAGCAGAATGGATTTTTTTTTTAAAAAAAAAAAGCCCCATTGATATGATGTCTACAAAAAACAAATCTAAGAAACAAAGAAAAAGACTATAAACCAAAAGCTAGAGGAGAAAAAAATATCAACCTAATGGCATTCACAGAAAAGTTTCAGTGGCAATACTAATCTCTGGTAAAATAGACATCAGGATGAAAATTCCCATAAAAGAAAAGGAAGGACACTATATGATGATTAAAGGCACAATAGATCAAGAAGACATAACCTTGGACCATATCTATGCACCAAATGACAGGCCTGCAAAATACATAAAACAACGGTTAACGGAATTGAAGAAAGAAGTAGACAGCAACATAATGGTGGTAGGAGACTTTAACAAACCACTCTCTCTAAAGGCTTGGTCAACTCAAAAGAAACTTAACAAAGATAAAGAAGATCTAAACTATAGAGTCAGCCAACTTGACCTTGATGTATTCAGAGTACTGCACTCAACTAAAAGTCAATTTATTTTCTTCTCAAGTGCACATTCTCCAGAACTGATCATGTCTTAGGACACAAAGCAAACCTCAACAAATTAAATAACATTAGAATAATACAAAGTGTCTTTTCATACCACAATGCCGTAAAATTAGAAATTAACAGCAAGAGGATAAAACTTCTTAGGTAAAATACAGTAGGGACCTGAAAAGATGAGGTAATGGTGGGCATAGATCCATGGCAATTCATTTAATAAAACACAATAAATAGGAATGATTGTATGCAAAACAATGTGAATAAAAGAATATGTGAAACACAGTGTATATGAACAAAACACAATATATTCAAATTTTGTACGCAAAACAATAAAACATTTTTTAAAAACCAAAAACCTCTTTACTTGTTGTATTCAGGTTGCCTCTACCCACAGTCTAACATGGTTTTTAAAATGACCACAAATTAAAAATAATTTAAAAAAATTAAATGACCACAAATACTTCTGAAGGATTCACTTCTCCATAAAACTGGTAGACTCATGACTGCTCCCATAAATTGAATCCGGGAGAAGTGACACTATATTAATTTAATGTCTAATGTACCAGGCTGTTATTGAAAAAAGGTGACAATTCAAATCCACAAGCTGCTATATAGTACAATGATGCTCAGAGTGTCAGAATGAGTCAGAAACAATTGGACAGTCATGTAGGCTAGGTTATAAAAGTTTATAAAAGTCTTTTCCTTCCTGCTGGAAATACTTGATCTTGGAGCCATGAGTCACCATTTTTTGTACAGGGGAAGGGGAGGATTAACCATGAGGTTGTACAATTTGATGGGTGAGGGATGAGGGAAATTGAAAGAATCTGTTCTGGAAAACAATGTATTTGAATTTTGTAAATAAACTAGTACAATTAAAAAAATGAATTGTACTTATCTTGGGGCCACCATACTATTGTTATGTGCCATAAAGTCACCTGCAATTCAAAGTGACCCTATGCATAATAACTCTGAACCCTGTCCTATCCTGAGCCAATCTCACTGACTCTAACACACCTATAGTCATTACCCCAGTTACAAAGTCAATCCATCTCCTCCAGGGTCTTCCTCTCGTATACTGTTCCTCCACCTTTCCGAGCAGGATGAACTTCTCCATAGACTGGTCCTTCTTGGAAATATGTATGTCCTTCTTAGAAATAAGTATGTGAGACAGAGCTTCAAAAATACTCGTCTCCAAGAAGCAATTTGGTTTCACCTTCTTCAGGACAGACTTGTTTGTTCTCTTGGCAGTTCATGGTATGTTCAATACTCAGCTTCAGTACTACAACTCAAAGACATAGATTCTTCTGTAATCCTTAGTCACTGTCCAGTTCTCTGATGCATAGCAAGTAATTTCAAAGACCATGGCCTGAATTAGGCATACCTTAGTCTCTAGACTGACATCATTGCTTCTCATATTATACATGAGAATGTAAATGAAAGATTATATAAAACACAACGTACATGCACAAAACACAAAATGTGAAAGAATGCTAAAAATATTCATTCTTAAAAATAAAAAAAAGAAATACATTTTACATCATGACTAACAAATACTCACATATGTATAATCAAAATAAAAGTATGAGGAGACAATGCTTACCTTACCACTTCATAGCATATTGACCTTTCTATTCTTTCTAGTTCTTTTTTTTAAGATACAGTTTGTAGCCAGAGGTCCCTAGACGACACAGATGTACTTGACTACTAAGCAGTAGTTGGCAGTTTGAAATCATCCAGTGACACCATAGATAAAAGTCTTGATGATGGCAGCTGGTTGGGTTTTGGTTTTTGTATTGTTAAGTGTCGTGGAATGGGGTAGACTCATAGCAACCCCTATGAACAAGAGATCTGAACACTTTCCTATCGTGTTCCAATCTCACAATCTAAAATCCACTCATGCCCATTGCTGTAATCACCGTGTCAATCCAGCTGGTTGAGGGTCTTCCTCTCTTTCACCATCCCTCCACCTTTCCAAGTATGATGCCCCTCTTCAAGGTGTTGCTGGGAGAGGGAGGTGCTGGATGGGATAGGCAGGATTGCAAGGGATACTGACGTAGAAGGGAAAGGGAAGGAACAAGACACATGTGCAGAGGGGAGGGGGACAGAGAATGTATTGGTTATTTCTGTAGGGGTACTGTCTTAGCGACTTGACGGCACTTAACAACAACAACAACAACAGTGTCTTTCATCCACCCATATCAGTAAAATGCTTGTCTGACAGATATTGTTCTAAAACTAAGCATCCAAATTAAGACAGAGTAGGAAGAAGGATTGGCCATCCAATTCCAAAATATAGTAGGCAGTCAAAAACCTTATGAGCAGTAGAGCACACTTAGAGTAGCCTAATAGATATGGCAACTGAGGCTGAGCCCTCAAATTTGGAAACACAAAGAAGGAGGAACAGTTGTAAACAGAAACTAGTGACTAGAATGTGGAATTTGAGAAACACGAATGTAGGAAAACTGAACATCATTAAGAAAGAAATGGAACACATAAATATTAACATATTAGGTATTGGCAAGATGAGATTGATTGGCATGGGACACTTTGAATCTGGTGATCATATAATCTAGTATGCCAGAAATGAAAAGGTGAGGGAAAAAATGGGGTTATCTTCATAGTTAAAAAGGTCATTTCTAGATCCACCTTGAAATACAATACTGTGAATAACAGGATAATTTCCCTACTCATAAAAGGAAGACTTATTAATACCACTATCATTCAAATTTATGCACCAGCAACCAGAGCCATAGAGGAGGAGATAGATGATTTCTACCGACTTTTGCAATGAGAAATCAATCGAACATGCAACCAAGATGTATGAATGCAAAAGTTGGGAAACAGAAAGAAGGATCAGTAGTTGGAAAACATAGACTTGGTAACAGAAATGAGGCTGGAGATAGAATGATCAAATTCTGCACAATCAATGATTTATTCATTGCAAACCTAGGCTACACACATGGATTTTTCCTGATGGTAGGCACAGGAATCAGATCAATTAAATATATGGAAAGAGTCATTGGAGAAATTCAATGTCAGCTGTGAAAACTAGGCCAAGTGCTAATTGTGGAAAAGACCATCAACTACTCAATATGAGTTCAAATTAAAGCTAAAGAAGGTTAATTCATATTCACAGGAATTAAAATTTCATCTTGAGTCTATCCCCTATGAATTTAAAAACCAACTCGGGAACAGGTTTAAGGCCATGAACACTAATGAATGAAGACTGGGTGAGCTGTAGAAGGATAACAAGAATATCACCCACGAAGAATAGAGAAAATCATTCCAAAGATGGAGGAAGAATACAAGAGCAAAATGGAAGACACCTGAATATTGCACTAGAGCACCAAGAAACCAAAGCAAAGGGTAGAAATCAAGATGCTAAGGAGCTCAACAAAAGATTTCAAAGGGCAGCTCAGAAAGACAAATCAAAGTATTATAATGAAATATGAAAGGAGCTGGAGTACAAAAAGCAAAAAGCTAGAATTGCTTGGCATTTCTTAAGCTGAAGGAACTAAAGAACAAATTCAAGCCACAAGTTTCACTACTTAAGGATGCTATTGACAGAATATTTAATGATCAAGGAAGCATTAAAAGAAGATGGAAGGAGTATCCAGAGTTACTGCACCAAAAAGAATTGGCTGACACAGAAAAAATTCAAGAAACAGTGTATGATCAAGAGGCAATGGTGATAAGGAAGTTTCAGCTGCTATGAAGGAATTGCCAAAAAACAAAGACCCACGAATTAATGGAATACCAATTGATGTATCAACAAACAGATGCTACCCTAGATGTGCTCACCAGGTTGTGCCAAGAAATCTGGAGGACAACTTCCTGGCCAAATGACTGGAAAAGATCTATATTTATTCTCATTCCAAAAAAAGGTGAGTTGACAAAGTGTGGAAATTATCCAACAATATCACTATTACCATATGCAAGCAAAATCCTTCTGAAGACTATCCAAAAAGGATAGAACAGTACATTGGTAGAGAACTACCAGAACTACAAGCTGGGTTTAGAAAAGGCCATGGTCCTAGAGACATTATCGCCAATGTCCAATGGATTCCAGCAGAAAGTAAAGAGGACCAGAGGAATGCCTATCTGTGTTTCATTGAATAGGCAAAGGCATTTTACTGTAGGGACCACAATAAATTGTGGCTAACTTTGAGGAGAATGGAAATCTCAGAACACTTGATTTTACATATGCAAAACCTACGCTTGGACCAGGAAGCAGGCCTCAGAAGAGAACAAGGAAACACTACATGGTTCAAAATCAGGTAAGGAATGCATGAAGGATGAGTCTCGTCTCCATACCTTTTCAATCTATATGCATGAAAGATCATTCAGAAAGCTGGGCTTTTTGAGAGGGAGTATGGCAACAGGATTGGAAGAAGACTCATCAACAACCTATGATATGCACATGACACAACCTTGCTTGCTGAAACTGAAGAAGACCTGAAGCATGTGCTGCAGAAGGTCAAGTACTATAGTCTTCAATATGGATTGAAGCTCAGCATCAAGAAGACTAAGATCACCACTGGGCCAATTGACAGCACCATGGTAAATGTAGAAGAGATTGAGATTGTTAACTATTACAGCTTTCTCAGCTCCACAATCAACACTCTTGGCACCAGCAGACAAGAAACCAAGAGACCAATTGCACTGGAAAAATCTGCTGTCAGGGAAGAACTGAGAAGCAATGATGTCAATCTACAGACTAAGATGTGCTTGATCCAGGTCATGGTCTCCGCAGATACTTGCTATGCATCAGTGAGCTGGACAATGACTAAGGATGACAGAAGATGAGTTGATACCTTTAAACTGTGGTTCTGGAGAAGAGTTTTGAACATATAATAGACCACCAAGAAAATTAATAGGTCTGTCTTGGAGAGGGTGAAATCAAGTTTCTCCTTGGAGGCTTGGAATTTGAAGCTTTGTCTCACATACTTTGGGCACGTGGCCAGGAGGGACCTGTCCTTGGAGAAGTACATCATGCTCGAAGGCTAGAGGGATAGCACAGGAGAGAAATACCTTGGATGAGATGGATTGACATAGTAACTGGAGTAATGGGGACAGGTGTGTTGGAGTCAGTGAGACTGACTTAGGACAGGGCAAGCTTCAGAGCTGTTGTACACAGGCTCACTATGAGTCACGTGCAACTGGACAGCACGTAACAACAGCAACATGCCCAAATAATGTGAAAGATCTTCACCAACCTTGCCTCCAAATATCATGCTGGCTGCACCTTCTCCAAGATATATCTGTTTGTTCTTTTGACTGTTACGGGATACTCAGTACTGTTCTCTAAGACTACAGTTCAAAAGCACCAAAGTTGGGCCTTGGTTAGGTTGTGACAAATCGAACTCTTGACATAACGTACTGCTCATAGATCACAGCATCACTGCTAAGTCTAACCTTAGTCTATAGACCTTGGTCTCTGTCTCCAGTTTTATTTAGAATCTTAGGAGGCACATATCCTAGCCTCCCTTTTTTTAAATACAAATCATTATGTACAGTTTTTAAAAAATTAAAGTAAATTTATTTAAAAATAGAAACCCACACAAAAAAAGAATATAAACCAGTCTCTTCTTTGGAATCTGAAGCAATTTAATGAAAAGATCTACTAGGGAAACTTATAAAGCAATAAAATAAAAACAAAAACCTCACTCACTGCCAGGAAGTCAATTCTGCATGATGAGGACCCTGTAGTACAGAGTAGAACTGTCACATGGGTCGCGCAAGGTTGTAAATCATTCAGTCTGGGACAAAATTGCCTCAGCTTTCTCTTGTAAAATGGCTAGTGGGCCTTTTGGCTACAGGTCAAGCCCTGGAATCAGTGTGCCACCAGGATTCCTTAACAATAAAACAGATAATTACATGTTACTATGAAAGCTCCGGTGGCTTAGTGGTAATAGACTTCATTGTCAACACAAAGACTGATGGTTCAAATCCACCAACTGCTTCTCAGGAGAAAGGTGAGTAATCTCTTCTCTTACAATGTATTGCTTCCAAAAACCTGCTTTAGGGTCATTCATGTGTCGATTCCAACTTGATGCACACAATAAGAACAACAACATTCAATCAATCAATTCTTGGTGGCTTTAATTGTTTCCTATGCTTCTGAAAGTTTGACAATGAATAAGTAAGATCGAAGAAGAACAGATGCCTCTGAATTGTGGTGTTTGCGAAGATTATTGACTATTCCATGGACTGGACTGTCAAGAAACAAAGAAACGAACAAACAAAATATTCTAGAGGAAGTACAACCAGTGTGATCCTTAGAGACAAGGATAGTGAAATTTCATGTCACGTGCTTTGGGCGTTTTGTCAGGAGAGGCCAGTCCTTGGATAAAGACATCATACTGGCAAAGATGAAAGAGAGAAGAAAAAAAAAAGAGAGGAAAGAGCCTCAACTAGTCGGATTCACACACTGGCTACAATTATGGGCTCAAACACAGAACTAATTGTCAGGGGGGCACAGGACAGGGCCAGGCTCAGATCTGCTGTTCATGACATTTCTCTCAGTGTAGTCAACTTGATGGCACCCAAACTCGAACATCAATTCTAGTTATTTCCATTGGCATACATTTTATTAATCCAAGAGTCAAACCCACTCAGTTTCTAAGGCTGTGAAAATTCTGAGGAGAAGACAGACCACCTTTCTCCCGTGTAGTGGCTATAACTTGAACCAGAAACCTGACATATTACACACTAGCACAGCCTAGTTGGATCTCAGGCTGAGAAAAGAAAAATTCCACTGTTCTGAGTGTTCTTATGTACATATTATCACATGACCGAGAAAGTAATTTCTTAGGGTGTGCTGCAAATAAAGGAATTCAGAACCCACAAATAAGGATAATGAGGATGGCATATATATCCTGATATTGTACAAAAGTAGAAGACATAAGAGAGATGATCATCTCTGGGTTTGCTTTCTTATCCAAAAATTCTTCAGAGAGCTCCTACAGATAACCCTTGCCAGGCTTCCTACACAACACGCTTGTCCAGTTCCCTCCAGGTATTTTGGTTATTACTAATTTCACATTATCAAAAAGGCTGATAGTCACTAACAGGGAATCAGAGTGGAAAAACTCAAACAGTTTCAGAAATAACCCAGAAAGCTTTAAGAGTTGAAACTTAAGAGACCAGCTAGGAGAGAGTGAAGAACAGAGCCAACATTCAGAGGGAATAAGCAAGAGGTGCCAACCACCAGAAAGCCAGAGTCAAGGGGAAGCTGGGCCTTTGTATGACAGTGGCTTTCTGTGGCCTTTTTGGTTCCAGTTCTAGACAGCTTGCATAATCAAAATTTAGAAGCTATTCTATTACTTTTATCCTTTTGTATACTAAAAATAATAATTATAATTTCATTACTTTAAATAGTCTGTTACGTTATACTCAGCAAGCACCACTTGTCTAATTTTTTAATACCGTGATGGCTGACATGATGCTGGAAACTGTACCTCTAGTATTTCAGATACTAGCAGGGTCACTCAGCTATGGTGGATGTCTATCAATGGAGCTTCCAGAAGAAGACAGAGTAGAAAAAGGACTGGGAGACCACTTCTGAAATAATCAGCAAACTCAGTGTCGTCATGTGAGGCTAACTCATAGCTGAACCTCCAGTGGCTTTTCAGAGGCTGTAAAGAGCAATGATGTCAGTTTAGATACAAAGGTGTGCCTAATCCAGGCCACGGTTTTCTCAATTACTTGTTATGCTTCAGAAAGTTGGATAATGACTAAAAATGACAGAAGAAGAATAAATGCCTTCAAGTTGTAGCATTGGTGAAGAGTCTTGAACATACCCTGGACTGCCAAGAAAACAAATCAGTCTGTCTTGGGGAGGGTGAAACCAAGTCTCTCCTTGGAGGCTAGAATTTTAAAGCTCTATCTCACTTACTTTGGGCATGTGGCCAGGAGAGATCGGTCCTTGGAGAAGGACATCATGCTCAGAAGGGTGGACAGACAGTGCAGGAGAGGGAGACCCCGGATGAGATGGATTGATACCGTAACTGGGGCAATGGGTGGTGGTGTGTCAGAATCAGTGAGACTGGCTCAGCACAGGGAAGGGTTCAGAGCTGCTGTACATAGGGTCCCTAATGCATCACAGGCGACTCAACCAATATAACATTCTATGACAGATTTGGAAGCAGGAGTGGCATTCACTTCCTAAACAACTTGCCTCCAGAAGCTCTATGAACTTTTTGATAAATATCAATAGCTGTAGAGGGGCTTCAGGCCTTTTGTTCATAGGGTCACTATGAGTCATGCTCAACTCGAAGGCAATCAAAAACAACAACAAAAAAGCAGATCACATGGAGGGAAACTCACAGCTTTCTCTGAAGGAGACGTTAGATTTGAACATTAGTGCCATCTCTGGGCCTGTCCCTAAAAACTACAACAGAGCTCCTTCCTGAGATAAGTGTTGTTATTGTTTGCCCTCAAATCAGAATCAACCTAAAGCTGACTCTCCAGGGGGTTTTCAGAGGCAGTAAGTCACTCGAGAGGATATTGCCTTGAAAACTCTGTGCACAGCAGTGGAACATTGTCTGATCTGATGCTGATGATGAGTCCTTTAGGTTAGAAGGAACTCAAAAGACAACTAGAGAAGAGTTGTGTCTCCAGTGTGAAGTCTACCTTAATGCTGCAGATGGAATAAAGCTCTCAGCCTATAAAGGACCTTCTTTGCTGGTGTGGCACCACACAAAATTAGGAGAAAGACCTGCAAACATGCATTGATAAGGTGACTGCAAAAACTGGGTTTAAGCCAGGATGCACATCTCAGACCACACACAAAAATCAACCCAAGTGGGATCAGAGACCTGGGAGTAAAGCCCAAAACCGTAAAGCTCATGAGAAACAAACTAGGACCAAGCTTAAAAGGCCTAGACTATGGTAAAAAAAGGCTGACAAATATAACTAGAAATCCACAGTCTGGAGAGGATAAAATTGATGAATGGGATCTTCTAAAGATTAAATCCCTGTGTACACCAAAAACTTTTTTTCAATATGGTGAAAAGAAAATCTACTGACTAGGGTAAAGATATTTGGCAATACCATATCAAACAAGGGTCTCATAAAAAAGGTTTACAGAATACTACTGGGCCTACTGAAGAAAAAGACTAATAACCCAATTACAAAATAGGCAAAAGACATGGAAAGACTTTCCACAGAGGAAGATCTTCAAATGGCCAACAGACCATATGAAGAAATACTCAAAATCACTGGCAATAAGAGAGATGCAAATAAAAAGCACAATGAGACACCACCTCCCCCCATAGCAATGGCAAAGTTAAACAGGACAGCAAACAGTAAATATTGGAAAGGATGAGGAATGATAGGAACCCTCATACACAATTGGTGGCACTGTAAAATGGTATAATCGCTCTGGAAGGCAGTTTGGCATTTCCTCAAAAAGCTGAACATGGAAACTCCATAGGACCCTGCTATTGTTCACCAATGATAGCAGTGTTATTCACCATTGCAAGAATATGGAAACAGCCCAAATATCCAACCATCGTGGAATGGATTGAGAAATTGTGGTTTGTTCACACAATGGAATACAATGCAGTACTCAGGATCAATGATTTCAAAAACTACTACATAACTTAGGAGACACTGGCAAGCATTATACTGAGTGAGCTAACTCGGTCTCATATGGACAAACATGCATAAGTCCATTATTCAAAAAATATAAGGCTAACTAGTAAAACTGAAACTGAGGAGGACCTCATGCACTTGCTGCGAAGGGTCAAGGACTGCAGCCTTCAGTATGGACTGAGGCTCAACGTCAAGAAGACAAAGATTCTCGCCACTGGACCACTTGGCAGCGTCAGGATGGATGATGAAGAGATTGAGAGTGTTCACAGCTTCACTTTGCTCGGCTCCACAGTTA
>NW_006399818.1:13996874-14001240 GCF_000299155.1 Elephantulus edwardii
TATATAATTTTTTTTGTATACTGAGACAAAGCACAGCTAAGTGAATGAAAATACAGTTTTTCCAGGTCATGTTATCTTAGGAAGTTAAGTTCCCTCATTCACTAGCTACTTATGAACCAGGTAGCCACTGGTAAGTCAATTAACCTCTCTGAGATTCACTTCTTCATCTGTAAACTGGAGGAAATAAGTATATATGCAGTACAAGTCAAGAATTTCAGGCTCCCATCCCTCTTTCTATTTAAGTTATTTCCATTTTCCCAAACTGTTTCCTTCTCCAAAAACTATAGGCACCTCTAAGCTTACGTCCTTGCAATCTTTTTCCTGAGAAGAAAAGAAACCCTTTATGCACTACTTGAGTTAAAAGAATAAGAGGAAAGGACTCTAATTCTTTATGCTTGGGTTATATGTTGATGTTGACCTCCAAGTACAAGAATTGTGTATTCTGACTGGTCCAAACTAAGTCAGATTCCCATCCTCATTACCAAGAAGACAAGATACTGATACTGATGATTTCTTCCTACAACCACTTGATGTGGGAGGGGAAGGACAACTTTCCCAAAGGAAGTGTTGAACTGGAAGGTTATTTTCTGTAGTAGACAAGGATTCAATGACCTACTGGCGAAACAATATACTGTGATTTAGAATAGGTTTAACTTTATAAGAAGCTATCAGATGATTTTCCAAATTGGTCTACCATTTATTATCCCTCCCATCAATATATGAGAGGTTTCATTGCTTCGTAGCTTCAACACTTAGTAATGCTGATGCTTTTCATTTGAGCCAGCTAAGGTGCTACCTCTACTATAGCACTTAAAAATTATGAGAGGGGTTCCTTGTTTGTTGTTTTAGCCCTAGCATCTGAAATCATGCCTGGTACATAGAAGGCCTCCAGTAACATGTTCTGAAAAATAGAAATGGATGAGCATCCCATGAGAACTAGTCTGTGTGTCTAACACCTATCTATTACACAGGGGTCCTTTCTGCCTTAACCTGCAATTGGAGACAATTGTTTTGCTTCATTCATTTTCCAAAAATTAATACAGAAAAAGACAGTGACTAGTAAAGAGTCACAGAGGAGAGACAGGGAAAGGATTCAGATCATTAAAGGGATGAACGCCTAATAGATATAAAAAGGATCTAAGGGAGAATAGACAAGTGAGGATACTTATAATAAAGGCAGAAGGGAAATCCAGAAAGCACACATGACAATGACTGTTTTGTTCATGTGATTATATGTTCCATATACATCATATTGCTATTGTTAGGTGTCACTGTATAGACTACAACTCATAGTGATCCAATGAGCAAGATTCTGAACCTTGACATGTCCTGTACCATTCCCACTATATCTCATATACTTAAGTCCCTTGTGTTCGTCACTGTGTCAATCCATTTTGTGGAGGCATCTTATTGAGAGTCTTACTCTCTTTCTCTGACCCTCCACCATTCCTATTTAGATACCTCTCCCAAAGAATTAGTTCCTCCTGATATCTGTGCAGGAGAGCTGACAGAACACCTGCACCAGGGAGGTGACACCACACTTGTACTGGAAAGCTGATGCCACACCTATGCCAGGGAGCTTATGCCATGCGTGCACCAGGGAGCTGACACTCCAGGAAGCTACACACCAGGGACCAACACACTGGGGAACAATACTGGAACTTGAGTGAGATACCTTGTGGGGGATCAATGCTGTTTGGCTGGATCACATGGGACTCCTTAAGCTCCTTAATGGAGTGACACAGCTGGAGCTATTTCTTGAAGGGAAAACCAAGACTTGCTGGTTTTCCAATCAGGTCTCCATGCTCCATCTTGCATCTCCTCACATCCAATCCATCAACTGCCTTTAGCCCAAGACAGCTTGGCTACCTAGCTACGACAGTTATCTGACAGAGGAGGCTCCTTCCACAGGCCTTTTCCCTACTGAACTGAAGCATATCTTCCCTTGGGTAAAAAGGCAGAGGAAAACACAGACAGGGTAGCTGCCCCGCCCTCTTCTGGAGTGGTGACATCAGATCAAGAACCTGCTATTGCCTCAGACATGAAAAGTCTACCACAGTAATGTCACATAGGAAGCTGGGTACCTTACCCCCTACACAAGCCCCAAGCAAGACGTCACACACACAAAAGTGACACAATATCAACGGATTTCCTGAAGCCAGAAAGTTTAATGGAACTTTCTGACATAGAATTTAAAAGAGCAATGACTGAATATTTTCAGTGGGTCAAAGACAAACTTGAAGAATTATAGGATACTGCAAGCAAAATCCAGGACAGGCTTAAAAAAATTCAAAACATTGCAAATAAAACAAACGAGGCAGCAGAGGCCCTGGAAAAACAAGAAATCACAATCCAAAATATGAGGACCAATGTTTCAGATGCTGTCAACATGATGGAGGGTCACATGAACAGAGTTGAATAGATGGAACACAGAACCAGTAAGACAGAAGAAAGAATTCCCACCACTGATCTACTAGAACAAAAAGCAGAATCAAAATGGAAGGAAAAAGAAGAAAATCTAAGATTAATGTGGGACACTTTCAAGAAAAATAGCATGCACATAATCAGAATCCGAAAACAAGAAGGAGCATCTAAAGGCACTGAAAAAGTTGTAAAAGAATTATTAGAACAAAGCTTTCCAGTCATAATAAGGAATATCGTTGTTGTTGATTGCCATTGAGTCGAGGCCAACTCATAGTGAATCTATGAACAAAAGACCTAATGCCTTTCCATAGCTATCATTGTTTCTCCAAATTCATAGAGTTTCCAGAGGCATGTGGCTTAGGAAGTGTATGTCACTCCTACTTCCAAACTTGTTTTACAACATGAATGAAGAATGTGAGCATTTATATTCAAGAAACTAAGAGAACACCACATGGAATAGACCCCAAAAGAAAAACACCAAGACATATCATAGTCAAATTTGCCAGAACCAAACATAAGGAGAGAATTCTGAAAACAGAAAGGGAGAAACAAAGAGTAACCTATAAGGGTGAGCAAATAAGATTAAATGTTGATTTCTCAGTAGAAATCATGAGAGCAAGAAGACAATAGAATGGCATATATCGAACATTCAAAGAACACAACTGTCAACCAAGAATATTGTGTCCAACAAAATTGTCCATCAAATATGAAGGAGAGAACAAGATATTACCAGAAAAACAGAATCTAAGGGAGTTTATAAAAACAGGACCAGCATTGCAGGAAACACTGACAGATGTCCTTCTTACAGAGTTGCCACAGAAAGCAGGCCATCCAAAGTAATTAACAATAACACACAAAAAAAGCCAACAAAATTATAACAATGAAACCTTGCCTCTCAATAATCACACTGAATGTAAATGGACCACTGAAGAAAAAAAAAGTAGCAGATTGGATAAAAAAACCAAAATCTATCAATATGCTATCTACAAGATACACACCTGAAAACTAAAGATGAAGAAAGACTAAAAATAAAAGGATGTGAACAAATATACCAAGCAAATGGCAAATAGAAAAAAGCAGGAGTGGTGATATTAATCTCTGATAAAATATATTTCAATGCCAAAACTATCATAAAGGACAAGGCAGGTAACTACATAATGATTAAGGGGTCAATAGAACAAGAAGACATAACAATAATAAATATCTATGCACCAAATGTAAGATCTGTGAAATATAAAAAACAAAAATTAACAAAACTTTAAAAGGAAATACACAACACTACTATAGTAGTTTGGAGACTTCAATATACCACTCTCAAGAAGAGATAGAACTTCCAGAAAGAAACTCAACACAGATGCTAAAGAATTAAACCATGCACTAAACCAACTCAATCTCATAAATATTTATAGGCTACTGCACTAAAAAAAATGGGGAGAGACCGGTCCTTGGAGAAGGACATCATTCTTGGTAGGGCGGAGGCATGGCGCAGGAGGGGAAGGCCCTCTGTGAGGTGGATTGATTCAGTGACTGGGATAATCGGGATGGGAGTGTTGGAGACAGTACGATTGGCACAGGACAGAGCAGAGTATAGGGCTGTTGTACATAGGGTCGCTATGAGTCGCAAGCGACTCGATGGCACATAACAACAACAACACCTTCTTCTCCAAAGTTCTTCAGAATAGATGACATTTTATGACACAATGCAAACATAAATACATCCAAAAGCATAGAAATAATAACAAAACATCTTCTTAGACAACAAGGATAAAAAATTAGAAATTAAGAACAGGAGGCTAAAGAAGAAAAAAACATACATTTGGAAGCTGCACATCACCTTGCTTGAACATGATTGGATATAAATGAAATTGAAAAGTTTCTTGACTAGCAAAATTTTAACAGAACAGCAAGCAACAAATGCTGGCGAGGTTGTGGAGAGACTGGA
>NW_006399818.1:14001893-14018767 GCF_000299155.1 Elephantulus edwardii
GCAACAATGAATGAATGGAATTCCAAAATCTCTGTAGATGTTCATTGAAATGAAAAATAAACAAACTAAATTTAAAAAAAAATACCTTTTCATAGCAAATAAAAGATAAATAAACATTCTTCTGATACTAAAAAAAAACCAAAACAGTTTCTTGAAATAAATGACAATGAAAACACAACTTACTGAAACCTCTGGGAATCACCCAAAGCAGTAACTAGAGGTCAATTTATAGCAATAAGCAAATACATTAAAAGACAGGGGAAAATGACCAATGATCCTCTAACCCAACATCTCCAAATAATTGAAAAAGAACAGCAAGGAAACCCAACACCCTCCAAAAAACCCTGAAATTATAAAAATCTGTGCATAAATAACATCCAAGCAGATATATGCACACCCATGTTTATTGCATCTTTGTTCACAAGAGCAAGGAGTTGGAAGCAACCTAAGTGCCCATCAACAAATGAATGGATAGAGAAGCTGTGGTATATTCACACAATAGAATACTACACTGCATTGAAAAGCAAGGAACTCATGCAATATTATTCAAAATGGGTGACCCTGGAGGACATTATGTTGAGTGAAATATCTCAGTCACAAAAGGACGAATACTATACGGTGCCCTGTTGTAGAATAACGCTGACATCGGGATGGGAGTAAGACTGAGAAAAACTGGATAAATTATGTTTACTGCATTGTGGCCGATGAGGGAGAGAATAGCCTAAAAGTAATATATTTTAGGGCATTATGATTATCATAAGAGTCCAGAATGAGGGTTGCAGAGTGGAGTGTATTTGGAGTGGGGGTGGGGGTGTGCGGGGGCTGGGGGATTGTGTACCAACGAAGGAGTTTTTCTTTTGCTTTTCAAGGAGAGGAGCGTACTGGGGGGGAGGTGGAGAAAAATGCAACAATGAAAGAATGGAATTCCAAAATCTCTGTAGATGTTCACTGAAATTAATAAAGAAATAATAAATTTTAAAAATTTTGTGCAGAAATAAATAAATTAGAAAATGGAAAAACAATTGAAACCATCAATAAAGTCAGGAGTTGGTTCTTCAAAAAGGTCAATAAAATCAACAAACCACTAGCAACACTAACAAAAGAAAAGAAGGAAAAGACACAAATAATCTGAATAAGAGATGAAATGGGCAATGTCACAATGGAACCAACTAAAATAAAAATGTTAACAATGGAATATTATGGAAAACTATAGTCAAACAAGTATGAAAACCCAAAAGAAATGGAATCACAGTGGAGGAAAAGATCTAAGGCACTATTGAACAAATGGCCATATGTACACCTATGACCATAGCAGCATTATTCACAATAGCAAGAAAATGGAAATGGCCAAATGCCCATCACAAATGAATGGACTGAGAAATTGTGGTACATTCACACGATGGAATAACATGAAAAACTAAGGAACACAATTTTGTAAATACTTCATAATATAGGAGAATCTAGAGAGCATTGTTGTTGTTGTTGTGTTGTTATATGCTGTCAAGTCACCTGCAACCCTATGTACAACAGCCCTAAACCCTGCTCTATCCCTTGCCAATTTTATTGTCTATGACACATCTATATCCATTACTCCAGTGACTGAATCAATCCATCTCATCGAGGGTCTTCCTCTCCTGCGCTGTCGCTCCACCCTTCCAAGCATGACATCCCTCTCCAAGGACATCAGACAGAGCTTCAAATTCCTTGCCTCCAAGGAGCAGCCTGGCTTCACCCTCTCCAGGATGAACTTGTTTGTTCTCTTAGCAGTCCATAGCATATTCAATATTATTCTCCAGGACCACAGCTCAAAGGCATCAACTCTCCTTCTATCATCCCTAGTCATTGTCCAGCTTTCTGATGTATAGCAAGTAATTGCAAAGACCATGGCCTGTATCAGGTGCACATTAGTTCAGTCACATAAGGACAAATACTGTTTATGACCATAATAAATATACTGACGGTAAACTGGTTTCTTGAGTCTGATGAAAACATTTTATTTTACATTTTCCTTTTTTGTTTCCATCAAACATTTTACTAGTTAAACTTCTATGATGCCCTGTCCATGATCTTTCTCTATACTTTGGGGAAGACGGAGAGTGGGGTGTAGGGCATGTGTGTGTGTGCCTATTTGGTTGTTGTGGGGTTTTTTGTTTGTTTCTTTTCATCAGTTTATTTACAAAATTCTAATACAAATTCAAACAAATCCCCCTACCCATCAAATCGTACAACCCAATGATTAATCACCTCTTTCCCTGTACACATTTTTTACATTGTGATCTGAGTGAAAGTTTACAAAGAAAATCGGTTTTCCATTCAACTATTTGTACACATTTTGTTTAATGAAATTAACTATAGTACACTGTAATCACACTCTTCTCACTTCCTCCCAGTAATTCCCATTTTCATTCATCTTTCTGTCTTAGCCCTGCCTGTGATTTGTAGTTTATCCTTGAGCAAGTGTTTCTCTTTTGATCTTACATAGTTAGTTATTTTAAAGAACGCGTCCCTCTCTGGTGATACTGTTTCCTTATGGGTCTGTATATTTTTGGCTGAAATTTGAGTCACAGAGGTGAGTTTTGATCCAGATCCAAAGAATGACAAAGGGCTGTAGTCTAAGGGGTCCCATCAGGTTTTTTTAGGGCCAGTAATGTGATTTTTTTTAAGATTTTTGTGTTCTGCTTCATATTTTGCAAACATCCTATCTATCTATCTATCTATCTATCTATCTATCTATCTATCTATCTATCTATCTATCTATCTATAATCTACCTACTGACCTATCTATCTCAGTCTTCTACTGATCCCTTTAAAGTGGCCAGTGGTGGTAGTTGTGGCAGTGCACGTGGTGATACCATCTAATTATTCTGGGTTTAAGGCTTGGCGGTAAGGTTCCAGTTCCATTAGTCCTTTGGGCTATTTATTTCTCTATATCTTTTCATTTACTCCCTTTTCTTACTCCAGACAAGGAGAAATCAATAGCTGCATTTTCAGCCGCTACTGACAAGCTTTTAAAGATCCAAATCACAGCTTACCAAACTAGAATGCAGCATAAGGAAGCATAAAAATTATACTTCTTCAAAACTAGAAGCTGTAAAAAAATGGAATGGACACACGAACATGGTCATTCTAGTCATTAGTGAGATGAGATGGACTGGCTTTGGCCACTTTGAATCAGACAGTCACATGATATCCTATGCTGGGAATGAAAAACAGAATAAGAATGATGTTGAAATAGAGTTAAAAAGACAATTTCAAGTTCTATCCTGAAGTACAATGTTGTATGTGATGGGTATTATCCATATGCATGCCAGAAAGACCTGTTACTATGACTATTATTCAAAAATATGCTCCCACAGCTAAAACCAAACTGAAGGAAATGGAACATTTTTACCAAATCTTGTAGTCCAAAACTGATCAAATATGTAATCAAGATGTATTAAAGATAATTGGTGACTTGAATGCAAAAGTTGGAAACAATGAAGAAGGAGTGGTACTTTGAAAGTATGGACGTGGTGACAGAAATGAGCCTGGGGTGGGGGAGAGGAACACAAATGTGATTTTACACATGGGCCTCATGCGATGGGCTGCACAGGAATCAGATTGGCTACATCTGTGGAAGGAATTGTTGGGGAAGCTCCAGTTGGATCAATGATTACATGTGTGCAGGTTCAAACTGAAACCAAAGAAAATGTAAACAAGTCCACAAGAACTAAAATATGACATTGAGTCTCTTCCACCTGAATTTCAAAATCATGTTAAGAATAAGGTTGAAGCACTGAGCACCAGTGATCAAAGAGCAGATGAGTTGTGGGTTGAAATCAAGGGTACCATCCATGAAGTGAACAAAAGTTTATTAAAAAGACAGAGGAGAAAAGAAAAAACCTAAACGGATGCCAGCATAAACCCTGAAAAGTGCACTGTAGTGAAGCGAAGTCAGAAAAAGGTGGAGAGAGGAAGCTGCTTATATAAAAGAGCTGAACAGAAGAGTTCAGAGGGCAGCTTAGTAGACTGAGCAAAGTATTACAAGGGAATTGCAGAGATCTGGAATTGGAGAATAGAAAGTGGAAAACTCGCTTAGCATTTCTCAAACTGAGAGAACTTAAATTGAAGCGTCAAAAAGCAATATTGAAGGATGCTATGGGCAATGTGTTGAGTGACCCAGGAAACATCAAAAGACGGAAAGGAACACACAGAGTCACTGTACCAAAAAGAATTGACTTACACTGAAAAATTTCAGGAAGTACCATATGAGCAGGAGCCAATGGGAATGAAGTGTTTGAAGCTGCACTGAAGGTAGTGGCAAAATGTAAGGCCTGAGGAATCAGTGGGATACCAACTAAGGTATTTCAACTAAGAGATGCAGCCCTGTATTTGCTCACCCGTCTATGCCATGAAATTTGGAGGACGGCTATCTGGCTGACTAACTGGAAGTGATCCATATTTATTACAACTTCCAAGAAAGGCGATCCAACAGAATATAGATACTATTGAACTCTATCATTAATACTACACACAAGCAAAATACTGCTGAAGATCCTCCAAAAATGGCTAGAACAGAACATAATAGGGACTGCCAGATGTTCAGGCTGGATTTGGAAGAGGCCATGGCACCAGGGATACTATTGCTAATGTTAGATGGAAGTAAGAATACCAAAAGAATATCTACTTATGCTTTATGAAAAGGCATTAGATTATGTGGGTCATAACATTTTATGGTTAACATTGAGAAGAATGGGAATCCCTGAACACTTAATTGTGCTCATACAAAACCTACACTATACAAGGAGGCTGTTGTAGGAACAAAGCAAGGGAATACTGTTGTTGTCATTATTGTTATGTGCTGTTGAGTCACTTGTGACTCATAGCGACCCTATGTACAACATCCCTAAACTTTGCTCTGTCCTGTGCCAATCGCACCATCTCCGATACACCCATACTGATGACTCCAATCACTGAATCAATCCACCTCATAGGGGGCCTTCCCCTTCTGCGCTGTCCCTCCAGCCTACCAAGCATGATGTCCCTCTCCAAGGACCTGTCCCTTCTTGCAACATGTCCAAGGTATGTTAGATGGAGCCTCAGAATCTTTGCCTCCAAGGAGCAGCCCGGTTTGACCCTTTCCAGGATGAATCTGTTTGTTTTCCTAGCAGTCCATGGTACCCTCAATAGCTTAAAATTAAGAAAGGAGTTTCATGGTTGTATCTTTTCTCCATACCTATTCAATCTGCATGCTGAGCAAATTAATCAAGAAGCATGTAGCATCATGATTAGAGAAAGGCATATCGATAACCTTCCTTATGCAAATGAGACAACCTTGCTTGATGAAAATGGTGAGGACTTGATGTACTTGCTGCAGAAGTTTGAACAATACAGCCTTCAATATAGATTGCATTTCAACATCAAGAAAACAAAAATTCTTACCTCTGGGCCAATAGACAACATCAAAATCGATGGAGAAGAGATTGAAATTGTAAATGGTACCAACAGTCAAGAGATCAGAAGAGGTATTGCTCTCCGAAAGTCTGCAGTAAGGGACCTCTCAAGTTATTGAGGAGCAATGATGTTAGTTTGAAGACTAACTCACATCTGATTCAGGCCATGGTATTTTCAGTCACTTGTTAGGCATCTGAAAGCTGGATGATAAATAAGGATGACAGTAGAAAAATGATGCCTTTGAGGTGTGGTGTTGGAGAAGAGCACTGAACAGCCCATGGTCGGCCAAAAGAACAAGTATGTCTTGGAGAAAGAACCACCAGGGCGCTTCTTGGAAGCAACGCTTAATCTCATATACTTGGGGCACGTTGCTGGGAGAGGCTATTCTTTTAAAAGGGACATGATATTTGGAAAATTCGAAGGTTGGGTAAAGACAGAAGAAAGATTCTCAACAAGACAGACTGACACAGTGTCTGCTGTAGGGGATGCTTAGTATGCAAGGAAGGATGAGAATCACACAGGATAGGATAAGGTTCAGATCTGTTATTCATGAGGTTATTAAGGGTCATACTCAACTTGATGGCACCTATTAACAATAAAGAATTATGAACAAATTCTTTAATCAATCTCCCATACTCAATCTCTGTCACCATATATAAATACATACACACACACACACACACACACACACACTGTTTTTTTCTCAAGGTTATCCACAATTTGTGATCTACACAGTCAAATGCCTTTGCATAGTTAATGAATATGTGAAAGCATGTAAGCCAGTAACTTCATGCCTCATGCCTTAATTACCCAATTTTAGATAGCAAATTTTTGGCTTGCTTATTCCTATCATACCATTACGCTGAGGAAATAAGCATATCCTTTTTGCTGAAGAATCTCCTGTTGAACTTAGAAACTTTGAACGTCTGAATCCAAAAGCTAAGTTCAGGCCACAGCAAGCCATCAAGTTGCAGCAATAAATTCTAGCTGACAGCATGGATCATCCTCTCTTCATCTGGTTTGGCTCTGGTCAACTCATCCCCAGCCATCTGCACCTGGTTCAAATGCACACCAGCCATAAACTCAGGAGCCCACACTTCTGCTTGTCTTCCAGACTGCTGGTCTCTTCACTAAGTGCTGGCCCCCACAGAGGGCCAAGTGAACAAGCCAGGGGACCTCGTGACTCTCTGCTCCTCAAACCAACAACTATTCCCTGCTCATCTATAATCTGTGCATATTAGGTGGCCAGTGCTGGGGAATACATGCAGGCTCAGCCCATGTCTCCATTGGTGTATTCCTCCCACATCCACTTCTGCGATTGCTTAAAATATTTTTTTAATTGACCTGCCTTGAAAAATTTGTATACATTGTGTTTCATTCACAAACATGGTGTTTTATTCAATCTTGCATATACAATTGTGTTGTTGTTGTTAAGTGCCGCCGAGTTGCAGGCGACTCATAGCGACCCTATGAAGGAGTCCTCGACACTTGGGCGCCTTTCATCCTCTCTCCAGGTTCATAGGGTTTCCAGAAGCAAGCTACTCCTCCTTCCAAGCCTGTTTTAATCGGGGAGCTCCACCCCACTCTCTGTCCCCATTGGGTAGCCAACCATTAATGCATTTTACACATCAATTGTATTTTGTATAATTAATAACTATTGATCTATGCTCATTATTACTCCATCTTTCCAAGACCCTACTGAATCATTCCTGTTTCCTCACTGTCCCCATCTGCCCATTAAACTCTGTTATCTTAGTGGTTTACATCCTTCCCTTTGTTCTGACCACCTCCCTTTTTCTTCTTTTGAACAGTTATACACATCATACTCATTTATGCTTCTATTTTTATACTAATGGTCCTATGCAGTATTTATCCTTATGAGACTGAATTATTTCATTCAGAATAATGATCTCTAGACTCTTCCATGTTATACAGTATTTTATAGTATTGTTGTTCCTTAGTGCTACATGGTATTCTGTTGTGTGACTGTACCACAATTTCTTAATCCACTCATTTATTAATGGGCATTTGGGATCCACATCTCACATCATACACAAAAATCAACTAAGGTAGATTAGAGACATAAGAGTAAAGCTTAAAACCATTAATATCATAAGAGACAAAATAGAACCAAACTTAGAAAACCTAGCCTATGTTATAAATAAGCTTGCAAATATAGCCAGAAATGCATACAGCCAGGGGAGAATAAAATCAACAAATGGGGCCTTCTAAAAATCAGATCACTGTGTGCCTCAAAAACTTTTTCCAATAGGGTGAAAAGAAAATCTATAGACTAAGAAAAAAATTTTGGCAATGACATCTCAGACAAGGTTCTCATAACAGAAGTTTATAGACTACTACAGGACTTTCACAAGAAAAAGGACCAATAATAATAAAATGACCAAAAGACATGAAAAGACTCTTCAAAAAGGAAGACATTCAGATGGCCAATAGACATATGTAGAAATATTCAAAATTACCAGTAATCAGAGAGATGCAAATTAAAACAATGAGATGGCATCTCACCCAAGTAGCAGTACCAAATTTAATAGGTCAATGTTGGAGAGGGTGTAGAGAGATTGAAACTCTCAGACATTGTTGGTAGAATTGTAACATAGTACAACCACTCTGGAAAGTAGTTTGGCATGTCCTTAAAAAGCTGGTGTAGAATTCCCATATGACCCAACTATTTCACTGCTAGGAATATACCCCAAGGAAAGTTAGAACTGAAACATAAATGGAGATATTTACAGCTATGTTCATAGCAGCATTATTCACAATAGCAAGACAATGGAAACAGCCCAAATACCAGATGCCATTCCTTCTCATATGGATCCTACAACAGCCTCTTTAAAGTCTCTTCATTGGTAAACTCACTTCCAATGCTGTCCATCCTTCAATCCAAGTACTACATGACAGCAGTAATGATTGTCTTAAAATATTAGAAAAATTGGTGCCTTTGAGTTGTGGTGCTGAAGAAGAGTCTTGAACATACCATGGACCACCAAGAAAACAAATAGGTCTGTCTCAGAGAGGGTGAAACCAAGTTTCTCCTTGGAGGCTAGGATTTTGAAGCTCCATCTCACATACTTTGGGCATGTGACCAAAAGGGACTGGTCCTTGGAGAAGGACATCATGCTCAGAAGGGTGGAGGGACAGCACAGGAGAGGAAGACTTCAGATGAAATAGGTTGATACAGTAACTGGGACAACGGGGGTTGGTGTTTGAGAGTCAGGGAGACTGCCTCAGGACAGGGCAGTCGTCAGAACTATGAGTCACAGGTGACTTGACAACACATAACACCAATAACAACAACATAAATAATTTTCTTATTTAAAATTCTTCACAATTTCAAATAGAATAAAATACTTTTTTTTCTGTGTTATACCTCTGGGTTTCCATGATAGCATCCTGGCTAATCTCTCCCTCATTTCACAGTGTTCCCCCTGCATCCTCAATGTCCCAATTACCCCTCTCAGTGTCTGGCGACCCAAAGGTCCTCTGCACACACCTCTGTGAGCTTGTCTTCCCTCTGCTCTTTCTCATGCTTTCCGTTCCAGCTGACCTTTTTCCTCCAATTTGCATTTCCTTATGTTATTGGCTTATATGTTTCCATTTTGTCCTGTCCTCCAAAATTGCTGGGAAAGAAACTGTAGTAAACAAACAAACAAAGCTGTAAAAAAAGGCAACATACTTCAAAAGGCTTTTTTTTTCTTCTGAAGAAAATGGGACAAACATGGCAAGAAATTGAAAGGACATTAAGTTATCAGCATTCCTGGAGGGAGAAAACAAGTTCAGATAATTTTAAAAATAAATATTTATTTTGTATACTAAAGCAAACATTCTAACCACTGACTGCTTAGTCTGGAGTAATCATTTCGAACTTCTGTGCCTTGGAGATACATCTAATTTGACTTTTCTGAAACTTGGGCTACTCCAATATTCTTTTATTTTGACAAGCTATCAAAATGGAGTCTCCAAATGAGTCAGAAGCGTTTGAAAAAGTCATTAAGAGCCACTGGAAGAGTGTAAGGCTTCTTTCCTCATTGTACATTTGTCTAGCACGGATCTAAGGCAAGTTTTAAAATAAAGCAACCCTCTCTCAGGGCCTTGGTACAAGAAGCATCTCTTCCCCACAATAGCAGGGCCCTCTCCCCTCCCTTTGTCCTCTGTAACTCCTCTTTGTAAATCACAGGTGTTTGTAGGCATAAAACCCATCACAAGGGAGTGTTTTGTGAAGAGTTCTTTCTTTGCTGCTTGTTCTAAACCTGTTCAGAGAAGTGCTCCATGCCTTACAGCAAATCTCCATAAAAATCAAGACACAAGAAGTTCTCTGTACGCACAGCCCACACTATGACATTAGTTTCGACAGCTCTGTGACCTTGTATTGTCCCAACTTTATTCACTAGTCTCTTTTTCTCTTTCTCTCTCTATTCCTTTTTTGAAAGCCTTTATTGGCTTTTTTTTTTTTAATCTACTGTAAAACAAAAAAAAAAAAAGGAGGAGGATGGGTTGTTGTGGTTTTCTTAAAGCACTCTATGTGGAAGTTAGAAAAGCTATCTGCAGTTACTGTAGTCATGGGGTTTAAAAAACACACACAACAAAACCTGCAAATCAAAGGCAGACACTATGGCAGTGCCTTCAGATATCCCCCACCCCTTCCCTTAACGTTCCTCCTTGGCCATTAAAGAGTGGCTTGGGCAATGAATTTATGTGACAGCTATGAAGTTAGTATTAAAATTGTGAATAGTGCCTAGCAGTGCCCATGCTCTTACTATAAGATCGCCTCAATTTGCCACACAGCAGTGAAAAGGGTAAAGAGGGGATAGGGGGCTCAAATAAAATAAGAGGAGGAGGGTATGTGAATGGGAGCATTTCTCGGGAGGGGACAGCATGGTAGTCACGGGAGAAGAGTGATTTATTTTTTTTAAATTCCAAAAAGAAAAGCCAAGAGAAGCTGCTTAGAGTGCCTTGAGCTGGGGGTGGGGGGCGGGGGGTTGGGGAACCTGGGACGCGGGGGAGCTGAGGGTGAGATAAATAATATGTCTCTACACATTTTGCAAGTGTCAAAGCCAACTCCAGAAGCCTGGCGACCCAAGTGGGAGGGTGTGAGGTGGTAAATCCATTCCTCTGGTCTTCCAGAAATTGCATATTAAATGCCAGCAGGGAGCAGACTTGGGTAGGGGCTGCAAGAATGGGGGTGAGAGGCACGGAAGGAGGGGGTTAAGCATTTATCTCAATGGAAATTAACCACTTGGGGAGAATTAGGAGAGCGCTGCAGGGGAAGGGGGATGTGGGGGGCTCTCGGTGTATTTATAAAGAAAGGAACTCTCCTGGTGCGGGGATTTGGGCAAGGCATTCAGAAAAATGAAGTGAGCGGGGTTGCACGGAGCAAGGCGGGGCGTGCCCTCCACCTCCCCCGTGGGCCCGCCCTCTGGGCCTCCGGCCCCCCGATATTAGCATGCGGGCCGCAGAGAGGCCGGCCGGGCAGGGAGGCGGCAGTGGGCCGGCCGCGCAGGGCGCATTGTGGGCAGCGCTCGCCTCCGCGGGGGACCATCTGCTCGCTGTCAATGCATCACCTGCTCGTCTGGGCTGTCGCCGGGGCAACGGAGGGCGGGGGATTAAGGAGCGTGTGCGTCTCGGTTGGAGTCGAGGCGGCGGGGCGGGGCGGGACGCTCCTCGGCTGCCCCGGGTCCCTGGATAGGTCTGTGGGGCGCAGAGGGCCTGCGACCACCCTGCTCTCGCTCTGGTTTTGCAAAAAGTTCCGGAGCCCTCTCTCCTCCAGGAGCTGGCTGGAGTGTAGGGGAGGAGCTTGAACCTGCAGTCTGGGGAAAGCCAACCCACGTAGGGAGCGAGTCAGACCCTGTGCCCACCTGCAGCTGTTTGAGCCTGCCTCGGTCCAGCCACAGGCATCCAGGGAGCAAGCTGCTCGGGGTCCTGGGTGTTTCCGGGGTCTCTGGGCAACCACGAGGGACTTAGCACCCCATCCCACCCCCAACCACCCCTGCTCCTGCCACCGAAGTAACTTCTTCCCCACTTTCATTTGACATTCTGTCTTCTTCCATCAGCACTGGGGAAGCCTGCCTTAAGAGAACAAGGGTAGCTCTTGCTCTTCAAAAGTGAAGGTGCTAAAATGTCTTACATTTTCTTTTCCACGGAAGGATGGAGTAGCAAAAGGGATATACTCCCTAAAATCCTAGTCCCACCCTTCCTTTCCTCTCCAAATAACTTTCAATACTCCTGAAGCCAATAAAAAAGCGATGCAACTAACAGCAGGGGGCAGAGCTAGGCTGTGGATGAAAAGGTGCCCACTTTGAAATAAATCTGAGCCAAAAGTTGGTTCTCTAGTATAGAAACTTCCAGGAAAGTTTATCATCTGCTCTGCCCCCAACTTCTCCCTGCTTCCTTAACTGGTCACCTATGCTGTAGCTACATCAACAAGAATTGGGCATAAATGCTGAGGATTCCACGTTACTACATATGAATGGTAACCTCCCCACAAAAGCTTCCACCGACTTATACAGACCAAAGATCGGTTTAACTGTCATTATAAATCACAGGGCAGCGTTGCTCCAGTGGTAGAATTGTGTTCTTTCACCAGGGAGCCATTAGTTCGGTTCCTCGCCAGTGCCATTCAAGGACGCTTCTCCTTAGTAAGGCTTGCATTTTTGCTCTGAGGCCGAACAGGGTTCAGTGGAGCTGAGAGACTAGATGGAAAACCCTGGTGATCACCTTCCAATGGAAAAAAATGTAGGGGTTACGGCCATCAGGCCTTGTTGTGCACACTCTTAGCAGCTAACAAAATGCACAAGTAACACCCCCCCCCAACACACACACACACCCCTTTTCTGGACTAGTTATGGGTCATTCCTCTGCAAAATTATTTTGCCAGCAGGAAACCGGGATTTCTGGGGTGCCCACACTTGGATTCCTGGCTGGATCTCAGATCAATATCCAAAAATTGGCAGCCAGATGGAATGTTGGCTTACTTCCAAATATCTAAGTCAAGAAAGCCTCACTCTTTCTTGACACATATCATTCCAAGATCTAGCAATTCCTGAGGCACTAAACTCTCCTAAACTCTCAGCAACTTAACCACATCCCTGTAGCTTTAGTTTTTACAGAGACAGAAGGGTTGGCCCATTTATAAATTAGCCCTTTGTTGAAGCTATTATTGTATTATCCATCAACCTTCTTTTGTTTTTCTCCTATTATTTCACTGCCAACCCTCAGGCTGCTCCTCTGGAGGAAGATAGGAAATCTCCTTCCATGTGATTTACAGCCTCTGAAAACCCACTGGAGTGTCAGCTACAAGTCAGTTCCAACACAGCAGTAATGAGTTGAGTATACCCTCGGTAGTGTTTTCTCTTCCACTCTTTCATTTACTAACACACCAAATACTAGTTTGTGGTTTTGATCCTGTGGTCATCTTCTTTAACTAAAATCTCATGATCACCAAATAAAATGTCTCCTATCCTTTTATAACTTTTAGGTATGAGTGCTGCAATTTAGAATAATTTTATGATTAAAATGCATTTTTAAAAAATTTGTTGCTGCTACCAAGCAGCAAATGACAGTCCCACCCACTTGCCATTTTTCCTATTATTCATATGCAAGTGGAAAGAAGTCAGCTATCAAAACATCTATGTGCTGTGACATAATAGATGAAGGAAAAAGAACAACTCTGTGTGTGTGTGTGTGTGTGTGTGTGTGTGTGTGTGTGTGTAAACCTATTCAAAAGATATAAAGGAAAATTCTACCCACCCAAAGATTGCTTTAAAGTGTGACTATCACAAAATAAAGTTGAGAGATCTGAGGTTTGCTCTCTGATTCACAGCTGGTAACCCGCTGTTATGGGGAGGACTCTGACTCAGCAAGCTCACCTGTGTCAGAATAGAGCTGTGTTCCATTGGGTTTTCAGCGGCTGATTTGGGAAACAGAACACCAGGCCTTTCTTCTGACGTACCTCTGTGTAGACTCAACACTCTACCCTTTGCAACAACAGTCAGGCACACATTAATCATCTGCGAATGCATAGAATCATGGCATCATCCCTTCCTAAGAAGAAAGAAATGGGAGTTCAGTGATCCTTCGTATAGATAAAATAACTGAGCCTCAAAGACGGCAAGAGACTGGCCCCAAACCACACAGACGTACAGGCTAAAGAAACCTATATGTTTCTCAATCCCCTAAAAGAAACACACACAGGCCCAGAAGGCAATGCCCACACCAAAAACAGCTGACGGTGCCCTTTGTCCACTCCACTAACATTTCTTCTGCCTTCCAGGAAGACTTGACAAATCTCCAGTAAAGTTGACAAACACTGCTAATCTGCCATGTGTCCAACTTGTCACAGAACTCACAGTTTAGTGGGAAAGTTGTTGTGAGTTGTCTGTTGAGTTTAATTCAGCTGATGGCAGCCAAGTGTGTGCAGTCCATAGGGTGTGCAAGCCTGTGATCTTTCAGCAGCAGATCTTCAAGTGTGTTTTACAAGGTAATGCTGAGGAGGTTACCGGAGCCAGCCTTTCAGCCAGTGGTGCGCTAGTTAACCGTTTACACCAACATGAAGCCTTCTTAGTACATCTGAATTTGGATTGGGGGAGAAAGTTTAATAATATATAATAAATATATCATTATTGTATTTAAAGCTATTATATAGTTATTATATCTAAAGATATCATATAGTTATGATATATAAATACATCATAATTATTACTGTTCCTAGCAGCACTTGCCTATTCTTTCAAGAGGCACTCACTTTCTCTTCCCCAAAATACAAATTCCACTATAGTTACTTTTTAGAGAATGGCTCTGATGTCAAAAGATGGGTTTTCTAAAGCGGGGCATGTGGAGTGTGTGTGTGTGTGTGTGTGTGTGCGCGCGCGCGCGTGCATATGTGATGTTGTTGTTGTTATTGTGTACCATCAAGTCAGAACTCACTCATAGCTGACCCTCCAGGAGGCAGAGCAACTAGTGGATTCAAACCACATGCTTTTGGGATTGCAGCTCAGCTTCTTACCACTATTCTTGTTGTCAGGGGTCCTTGCGTTGAGTATGACCCATAGAAATCCTAGGAACAACAGATCTGAACCCTGTCCTATCTTGTTCCATCTTCACAATCCCCCTGACATACTCAAGCCAATTTCACTGTGTCAACTGACCTGGTTGAAGGTCTTCCTCTCTTACACTGTCCTGCCACCTTTTCAAGCATGATGTCCCTCTCTAAGGGTTAGCCTCTCTCAGCAACATGCCCAAAATATGTGGGATGAAGCTTTATCGTCTTTGCCTCCAAGTAGCACTCAAGCTGAAACTCTTCCAAGACCTATCTGTTCATTCTTTTGGGCGTCCATAAGATATTCAGCACTCTTCTCCAACACATTTCAAAGTCAGTAATTCTTCTCCTGTCATCCTTATTCACTGTCCAGCTCTCAGATGCATAGCACATGCTTAGAAATACCATGGCCTGTATCAGAAGCACCTTAGTCCTCAAATTGGCATAATTTCTTCTGAATAATTTGGCGTAGTCTGTGACTACAGACTTTCCAATATAATATATCTCCTGATCTCCTGACATCTAAGATTACCACTGGGCCCCATATGTTGTTATGCAGAGTCAGAACTAAAACATAGCTGACTCTCTGATGGGTTTCCAGAAGCAGTAATCACACAGGAGGAGATTTCCCATCCTTCTTTGGAGCAGCTGATAGCCTCAAACAACATGCCTTTTGGGATTACAGTACAGCTTCTTGCTACTAAGCCACCAGAGCTCCCAGATATATATTTGTTGTGGTTGCTATTATGTGCCCTTGATTCAACTATAACTCGCAGCGACCCTATGGACAATGGCTTGGAACCTTGCGTTATCTTGATCAACCTCGCCATTTCTGACTCACATGACCTCATTGCTACTGTCACTGTGTCAATCCATCTCATCCACAGTCTTCCCCTCCTGCACTGGCCTTCTACCCTTCCAAGCATGATATCATTCTTTCAAGACTAGTCCTTTGTGACAACACGCCCAACACCTGTGGAGTTTCAAAATCCTTGCCTCTAAGAAGAAACCTGGTTTCATTCTCTCCAGGACAGACCTGTTCCCATCCTTGGTGGTCCATGTTATGTTCCACATTCTTCTCCAGCACCACAACTCAAAGGCATCAATTCTTCTTCTGTCATCCTTGGTCACTGTCCAGCTCTCAGATGCATAGAAAACAACTGAGAAGACCATGTAGCCTGGATTAGGTGCACATTAGTCTCCTGTTAGTCCTTGTGGTGATTTGCATGTTGTTGTGATGCTAGACGCTATTCCAGGCACCTGTATTTCAAATAACAGCAGGGTCATACATGGTAGTCAGTTTGAGTTTCAGTAGAACTTCCAGACCAAGACAGACCAGGAGGCAGGACCAGTCTTCTGAAATTTCAGGTCTTCAAAACCTCTCAAAGGTGGAAGAACATTGTTGGATATTGTCTCAGAAGATGAGCTGTTTGGGTTAGAAAGCACTCAAAACACAAATGGGAAAGAGAGGCCTCTTTAAAGTTGTGTCTGCCATGATTGATTACACAGAGAAAAACTTTTACTCAATGAGAAAGCTTCATTTGCTGATGTGGCAAGACTCGAAATAAGAAGCAGCTGCAAACATCTATTGATAATTGGAAGATGGAATATAAGAAGTATGAATCTAGGAGAATTGGAAGTTGCAAAGAATGAAATGGGACATATAAATATTAATATCGTAGGCATTACTGAGTTAAGAAGGACTGGTAATGGCCATTTTGAACCAGACAATCACACGATCTGCTATACCAGATCATAGTTGTCTTGGGTTGCTCTTTACCTTTGAGTCGGAACTGATTGATAGCTGATCTTCCAGTGAGTTTTCAGAAGCAATAATTGCATGAGGTATTGCTCATCTTTCTCTCCAGAGAAGCTTGTGGATTTGAACCATGTGCCTTCAAGTTGATAACACAGCTCCTTACTACTATGCCACCATAATTCACACAAAAGAACAAACAGATATGTCTTGGAGAAAGTACAGCCAGAGTTCTCTTTGGAGGCAAAGACAGCAAAGCTTGATCTCACATACTCCAGGCATGTTGCTAGGAGAGGCTATTTCTTGGAGAAGGATATCATACTTGAAAACGTAGAGGGTTGGCCAAAGAATAGATGACCCTCAGCAAAATGGATCAACATTGTAGCTGCAAACATGAGTTCAAGTATGTCAAAAACGCATAGGATTGCATGGGATAGGAGAAGGTTCAGGTCTGTTGTTCATGGGATCACTATGAGTTGTAACTCAACTTGACAGAACCTAACAATAACAGCAACAATGTCAGAAATGACATATTGAAGAGGAATGGTGTTATTAATGATCAAAAAGATCTGGCCTGTAGTGGTAAAGACAGCATGGTACTGGTACAATGACAGACACATAGATCAATGGAAT